>NW_005842809.1:184313-202757 GCF_000455745.1 Alligator sinensis | reverse complement strand
TGCTCCAATCTCTGCTCCTCGTCCCTCTAACTTCTGTCTCATTTCTCCCTCTCCTGCTTCTGGCTCACTGCCACCTCCAACACCTGTCCTGAGCTCCTCTCTGCCTCCAAACCCCCTGTTTCTTTGCCACTGTTTTATCCCCACTGCCTTTTCCTTTTCCCCTGAGCAACCAGGTTTCTGCCTCAGTTTCTTTCCTGGCTGTCTCTTCCTTGCCACCACTTATCTGCCCCCCACCCAATATCTCAGCTGTCTGCCTCAGTTTTCACCCCCCAGTCTACCTTAAATAACCCCAAGCCTCAGTTCCTCAGCCAGCTTCTCTGTAGTCCACCAGTTCTAATCCTGGTTCTGGCAACTTTCACTCCCTATACTTTAACTCTCTCTCTCTCTCTCTCACCTGAACCTTCCTCCAGGTACCCCAAGTACACACATTCACACTGTACCATCCAAGTTAGGAACTTACCTGTATGTAGGTGGGTTGTATGTGTGTGAACTGGTGAGTGTGTGTGTGTGTGTATATATATATATATGGCATTGTTTGCATAATATACAAATGAGTCATCTGTGTCTAACTTTTGGGGTTTATAGTGTCTGTGCTTGAATTGGTGATAGGTATGCATGTGCCTAGGCTGGTTTGAATGTGTATGTACCTGAGCTGGTAGTGTGTGTGTGTGTATGCACCTAACTGATTTGTGTGTTTGTATATGTGAAATTGTGTCACACCCTCCTGTCTAACAGCGCAATATTGAGATCCTGAGAGTTGGCCTGACCTCACAGGGCTACAAACCTTGTGTCCCTCATCCAGATGGCCAGTTACTTGGTCGTAGAATGACACTAGATTAGTTAGGCATGATCTACCCTCAATGAAGCCGTGCTGCTTGCTTCGCAACACCCCTTCAATTGCCAGCTTGTGATTGATGGCCTCCTTAACAAATTTTTCAAATATTTTACCCAGGACTGAAGTCAGGCTGACCAGTTTGTAGTTTGCCAGGTCATCCTTCTTCTCTTTCTTAAAAATGGACACTACATTGGCCCTTTTCCAGTCATCTGGGACTACTCCTGAGTTCCACAATTCTTCAAACAGCTTGGCCAGTGGTGCTGCTATAAACTCACCTATTTCTTTCAGGACTCTCAGGTGCAGGTTATCTGGCCTGGCTGCCTTGAAAGCATCTAGGTGTTGTAGGAGATCCCTCACCTGTTTGGGACTGATTTCATGTAATCTGTTGCCTTCCCCACATTCCCTGGGCCTCTGGTCAGGCAAACAGCTCCCATTTGATTTCTGGAATACTGACATGAAGTATGTATTTAGGAGTTCTGCCTTTTCCCAAGCATCAACTGTGAGCTGCCCCTGAGCATTCAGTAGGGGTCCCACAGTGGATCCCAATTTTTTTCTTGCTTCCTTTGTATCTGTAAAAGGACTTTTTGTTATCTTTTATGCCAGTTTCCAGCTTGATTGCCATGCCTGCCTTAGCTTTCCTTGTCTCATATCGCAGACCCTGGCAATACAGGTATATTCCTCTCTGGTACCTAATCCATTCTTTCATTGCTTATATGCATCTTCCTTCTTTTTCAATACCTCCCTAATATCCTTGTTGAGCCAAGCGGGTCTCTTGGTTCTTTTACCACTTTTTGTCTGCATGGGGATGGTCTGTTTTTGAGCTGTGAGAATTGCCTCCTTAAGGAAGCACCACTGTTCTTGGACTCCCAAATCCTTCAGTAGCTGATTGCAGATGGCCTCTTCTACTAGCCTCTTGAGCCTGCCAAAATCTGCTTTCCTGAAATCTAGAACTTCTGTTCTGCTGCCTGATTTCCCAGTCTTACGGTGGATGGTGAACCTTATCAGCTCGTGATCACTGTCACCCAGAGCACCACCAATTTTCAGGTTGCCTATGATGTCCTCCCCCTTGGTCAGCATGAAATCCACAGTGGCCTTACCCCTAGTAGGCCCTTCCACAACCTGCGTCAGAAACAGATCATCTATTGCTGCCAAAAAATTGGCTGACCTCCTGAAGGTGGCCAGTGGTTCTCCCAACAGATGTCAAGGTAGTTGAAGTCACCCATGACAATCATGTCTCTAGTGAAAGCTGCCTCAGTCAGCTCTTCAAAGAATGCCTGATCACACTCCTCCTACTGAAAGGGAGGCCTGTAGTAGACTCCCACCATCAGGTCTCCCTGTCCTGGTCCCTGCTGTATCCTGACCCAGAGGGTCTCAAGGGACCCTTCCCTGCTGTCAGACCTGACCTGCAGGGAGGGGTACCGCTCTTTCACATAGAGGGCCACACCTCCTCCCTTCTTCCTGATCTGATCCTTCCTGTAAAGCCTGTAGCCCTCAATATTGACTGCCTAGTCATGTGTCATCCCACCAGGTCTCCATCAGCCCAATCAGATCAAAATCCTTGTCAGCCAGAAGGAGTGCCAGTTCCTCCTGTTTGTTTTACCATGCTTCTGGAATTCCCATAAAGGCACCTGAGTTCCCCCTGGTCACCTCTGGTTTTCTGTCACACCACCTGTGTCTCAAGATGTTAAGTACTTATCTGTATGTCCATTGTTTGAGTGCCCTCCCATGTGTCATTGTGGATAGAGTGGATTCATGCACAGCAGTGGAATCTTCTCCCCAGCCCCGGGACATGCCTAGTTTAAAGCCTTCCTCAACAAGTCGGGGACTCTCGTAGCGAAGAGTTTCTTCCCTCTGCCTGTGAGATGAATACCACCCCTTGCATGTAGACTGCTGTAGTTAAACTGCGTATCAAGGGCAAGGTATCAAAAGCGCACTCGGTGACACCATCTCCGAAGCCTTCGGTTGACCCCCTCGATGCACTCCTCCCTTCAACAGCCATGGCCTCTCACTGAGTGGATTGAGGAGTAGACCTCTTGTGCACCTACGTCCTTGAGCTTTGTCCTCATGGTTTTGTAATCTTTCGTGATCCTCCCAGGTCTGCTTCTCACTGTATCATTGATGTCCACAAGAACAAGGAGCATGGGTAGTGGTCAGTAGAGCGGACCAATTTAGGGATCCTTTCTGTAACATCCTTGAGCAAAAGGGTCTGGCCAACAAATGACTCCTTCAATGCCCTACAGCAGGGAGTCTCCTGCGACTATCACCCTACGTTGTTTCCTTGCTGGGGTTGGTTGATCCTGCCCTTCCATGTGCAAACTCCCACGCTAACTTGCATGTGCCAGGCCCAGAACATGCCTGTTTGCACACTCTGGTCACACGGCTCCCTGGGGGCTGGACTGAGGAGGAGCTGGGGTGGGGCATGATCCTCCTTGGCTCTGCTTGGATGCCCCCTCTAGCTAGTGCCCACCCACCACAGGCCTCACTTACCTCCTGGCTCCATGCTGGGGGTCAGTTTGGGGTCTGCCAGAGGGGTCTGCCAGGGGTTTTCACTCTTAGGGGTGCAATGGACTGCACCCGTGCATCTCCCAACAAGAGCTGGTCCCAGCTGATGGCTGGGGGTGGCTGGAGATGAGAAATTTAGAATTTCTGATGATGATAAAAATACTTCTGCATACAAAACTTGTTCCTCTTCCAAATATGTGTGTGTGCATAAATGGGGCTGGGTACTTAACTGTGAGGATTCTTGCTCTCTTATGTGTGTCATGACCCAAAAGGCATGATTGTGTGTGTGTGCTTCGGCACCAGAATTATCCCCGTCAAGTTGCAGAGCATTGCATGGGAGAGTTTCCTGTTGCAGAGGAAGCCCCGGTGCAGGGACGGGTTTCCCGCCTTTTCTGCAGCTTCTTTTGCAGAGTGCATTGCTCATGTTGCAAGAGGAATGCACGGTGCAAAAGAGTTCCCGCCACCGGTATGCAGATTTGTTCTCTGTGATTGGCTAGTGTTAAATCTCGTGGGGACTCTGGGTACACGGCAGGGTAATAGAAACCCTGTGTGAGATCCAGAGGAGCGTGGCGGCCTGATCCACCGCCCACCTCTTCCCGTCTTCGAACGCAACTTTTATAAGATGTACTTACGATTCCTATTTTGGTGGCTCGTTCACCCAGAGCATCCGGAGCTCTGCACCGTGGAGCCTAGCAACCTCCACGAGACCGTCTGTGTTGTCTGTCTGTAACTGCAACTTAAGCAAGTTTTCCAGCCTACACCACTGCCATCTCGGTGTAAGTAAACAATCTTCTAAACTACCGCTACGCGTCCGTGCCTAATTCCAGCTCGAAGGCCTTCCCTCTCCACCCCGGCGTGCCCGGGCTGCTGGCCACAGCCCGCGTGCAGCGCAAAAAGGGCTCGGGTCGCTCCCGGCCCGCACAATGTATAATCCAATTCCCAAGTTTGAGTTCCAGTAGGAATTTCCCCAGAGGCATATATATAGCCGCCTTGCAGGAATCCAGTGTTAGGATTAAATAGTCATTTCCTACATTAATTTTCTTTTGCTGAAGATCCAAGGGCAATAACGTAGCTCAAGGATTGGCAACATTTTGGGGCAGAGTGCCAAAAACACCTGCAACCTTGATTTGTAAGATGTTGCCATGCCAGGGTGGACAGTGGGGGAGCAGCAACAGGCCCGATCCTCACTGTGTCTCTGCAGCCCTGGTCCCTTCCCTAAGGTGTGAGTGCCAAGCAAAATGCCTTTGTGTGCCACAGTCCATGCTGGGGGTTGCTTATCCCTGGTGTAGCTTAAGCTTCCACACTTTCTGTTTCAAAAAGTTTTTACCAGATTAAACTGTCATTTTCTGGATTTCTAAATGCCAGACAACAAGAGTTTGGTGTTATGCATCTTAACTGAATAATTCTACGCAGAAGATAAAAAAATGATGTAGACATATATCTATGTACCTGGATTTATTCTGAAGGTTTCAAAGCAGCCCAAAGGGATTCACATGCTCAAATCCAACCAAATTTCATAGGCCCATTTGAAAATTCCAGCCTTAGTACATTAATGATATGGAGGATACTGACGGAGTTGCATAGAAACAGTAAAGGGAAGTCTCAACCACCTCTTTTCACTAGCACTTAACTAGCAGTATGTTGAAAGTAAGTATGTATTTTGCCTTGCAAATTAGTGAACTGAGGGGAGCCCTCAAACATCACACTAATAATCTCTTAAGGTTTAAGAGCAGGTGAAATCCCTTAAGGTTTTTTTACATAACAGCGCACCCTGTTAAACAGATCTGCAGTCTATGACTGATAACTATAGAGCAGACACTGTACAGTGGGATTATCAAACAATTAACATGAAACTTCTTAAAAGCCCCTTTTTAAAATAGATAACTAAGATCTATTACAATGATGGGTATTTCCTGACCAGATGAGGTGATTCCAAGAAGCTTTTCATGTTCATCTGACACTTTCTAGCATCTTGCAAATTTTATTTTTACACTTCTACTTTTAACATATTTTCTGAATACTGAAAAATTAGCTGTAAACATGAACATTTAATATAAAAGACTGTGTGTGTAATACATGCAAATAAGGCTTGCTGAGATAACTGAATGCTGTAAGCCAGTACAAATGGGGTTTGAAGACACCACGAAGCCATAAGCAGTACTGAGTGTCATATATTGACTGCAGATTTTAGAAAAGCAGATGCATTTGATGCTGACTTATGCCAGGATTCTCTTCCAAGAGGGAACTAACAGGTTTTTGTTTGTAAAGAAATGTAACATCCTGAATATTAACCTCAGTTGCCACAAGACATACAGAAAAGGAAGTGCTCACTTCAGAGAATGTTCTCTTATTCCCCCTCAGCCATACTGAGCTCTGCAGATTGATGGGACAGAAACAGGGCAGTGGCTGCCCTTGTGGCTGAGGTTGCACAAAGTCACTGATTTTTTAATTTTTCGTGTTCTACTTGGCAACATGGATTCAACACTGGGACCACAATCCCCATGAAATCATGCATCTGTGCAGGCAGCCATGAGAGGAGGTTCAGGAGGTGAACCTTTCTTTCCTTCTCTTCTTATATCTGAAATTTTGTACTGGAAACTTGTGAAATTTCCTATCAGCTATTTACATCTAACTTATAGAGAGGTTCATAAAGTTACATTCTTAACCTAATCCTGTTTAGAATGATTTTTTTCAAGCCTTTTATGGGCAGGAGTGGGTTTAGAAAGAGAAGAACTTTCACCCTTCACCTAAGATTTAGACTGACCTCTTTTGGAAATTTAGAGCACTTCAGTGATTCCGCTGAGAGTCACTTCTTGCATTCAGTAGGCATGGAAATGCCCACATTCTTTGGAAGTGGTGGTCTTGATGCATACTGATTCTTGAGCAGGACTTGGGAACTACCTTCTAAAGTACTGCTCAGTGCTCACTAGAAAATCGATCCCTTGTTGATGCTGTATGTTGAGACATTGACTAACTACATCAGAGATGTATAGCAAAAGCTTTTGTAAGCACAGGACTTGCTTCATTAGATACTGTGAAGGAACTGCAGGAAGCAGAAGCTTTCTGTTTATCTGCTCTATAGTAAGTCTATAAAGGTGCAAATCTATTCTGCCTGACTTCAGACTAACTACCTATCTCTGGGATGTTAGTGCTGTGGTGATACAAACTTATACAGCATATAGATGTGTGATAAGCCTCCTTAACTTATGGACTTCACTACTGAGGCACCAATTTAATTTTAAGGATCTCAAATTTACTAGGGATATGGAAATAATTGTAATCACTGTTTTGTGGGTGGTGAAACTGAGATAGAGATGGTAACTGAAGGCCTGAGCATGTCAGCATCAGAAATGCAGCTCAGGAGCATCAGGTTCATGGTCCTGTACTCACAACATGAGAACAGAGTAGTAGCACATTCCATTTCATTTTCATTAGTGGAGGAAAGTAAGGGAAATTATTTATTTATTTAAATAAATAATTGCAGAGATGTGTACCTGGAAAAGGAAAACATGAGTATACACATTCTATTAAAGCTTCTGTGAATGCATCTACACAAGATGCTTTACTGAGCAGAGCTAATTACATAGTAGGCATCACCTTCTACATGTGCTGACCCTTACTGCGTAGTAATTTCCTCTACTTGGCAGTTAACTTGTTACCTATAAATGCACTAGCAAATTAACTGCTGAGTAATTACTGTGTAGTACAGCAGTATGCATAGATGGCCAGCTGGGAGCAAATTTGCTCCCCGGCAGCAGGGCAGCAGGGGACAGGAGATTGCTCCCTGACCCTGGGAGCTGCCTGCTGCCAGGGCAGCCTCAAACAATGGAGCCTGGGCATGGACAATTTCCCCCCTTCCCCAGCCGGGAACTTGCTGCTAGCTGCCCCACAAGCAGCTCAGGGACCTGCCCCTTCCCCACAGCTCTTTCCAAGCCCCCTGCCACTGATCGGGGAAACAGAGCTGGAAGCTCCATGCTGTGGGGGTAGGGGGACATTGTCCTTACCTAGGGTCTGCCACCAGAGCCCACCCCAGCAGCAGGCAGCTCCTGGGGGCAGGGAGAAATCTCCCAGCCCCGACCAGGAGACAGGTGTCTCTTGACCCCATGCTTCCTGCTAGCCCTGGGCTAGCACCCAGGGGGAACCTAGAGTTCCCTCTGGCTGCTGCAGGGGCCCAGTGCAGGGCTGGAGTGGGCAGAAGCAGACTGCTGCTAGGAGCAACATATCTGCTGCTGAATCCCTGCACGTGTACATGCCTGCCCAGGGTGGGTTTTCTGTAGAGTAATTTACTCTAGAGTAAACCTACCCTGAAGTATTTGCATGTGTAGATGCACCCAGTTTGACTTAAAAATTAAAAAGTAGATTATTTTTATACCTGTTGACTGTTTTTCTGTTTGTGTGTTTTAAATTTCATTCTGTTGGAATTTTGGGAAAAAAAACTTTCTATTTAAAGTGGCTGTTTATTAAAAGGAAACTTTTCAGGGTGGCTCAACATAATTGTGTTCTTGTTTGAGTGAAACAGGATGCTTAGCCCAAACCTTGTTTCCTTCATTTCACTGTGTTATAGTACAAGTGCTTTCCTGCATCCTGTACTAAAATATGAGTAACATAACACCTTTTTCCAATGCAATATATTTGAAATGATGTGCGAACAAGGGAATCTAATTCATCAACCACTTAAACTCTGGCATCTTCATCCTCTCTTACCAGGAACAACCCTTATGGTCACAATTTTAAACTTCATCCACTAGAGGGGGTTACATGTTCTCCTTCAGAGCAGGCAAAAGTAAAAAAAATACAAGATAAGATAGAGATGCATATTTTCAAACTGTACTTTAAAGATACAGTTAACTCAAATTTATAATAATGAAAAGAAAAGCCTTAATACCTGTTACAAAAACATTAATTTTAGACAAATCAGTGAGGTGCATGTTTGAAAACTGAATCACTTTGCAGTCCTTTATTCATTGCTCAAAAAAAGGTACTAGCCTAGCTCATGACTAACATTTGCCCTTATATGCTACAAAGTACCTCTTGCTTATTTCTATCTGAATTGTTTTTGAGGTAGCTAGTTAGATTTGTGATCTATATCCCAGCATGCTATCTTCTAATATTACTTCTTTTATACTAAATTGAGATGTATATTTTCACATATTTACCATATATATTTATTTTGAGATCCACATAATATTTCCATACCTGTTTGTTTACACATTCACACCGTCTTCTCTGATTTTTCCTTTTCACTGCTGCAAATACATAACAACTGCACCAAATTCAGCAGGGTTATGGTGGTGTAAAAGGAAAAATATTGCCCCTTGTGCAGTTCCTTTTGTTTATGGAATGTATAAATACTTCTACTTTTAAGTACGCTATTGCTTTTTCTAATACCTATTTATTGGCCCAAATGCTTTTTGCAAATTCTGGAGAATACTATACAACCTTAATCTCGATTTAGTATACTAAAAGATAAGCATTGTAGATTTTAAAGTTTTGGAAGCCTTTGGTCTGCTCACACAGATAAGCTGCTGCCCCATGCACAGTCTCTGGACCTGAAAGGAATAGTGAAAAATGTATATATGTAGAACAGGGGTGGGCAAAATGTGGCCCATGGGCTAGATTCAGTCCACTGACTGATTGTATCCGGCCTGCATGTCGGTGGTCACAAAGTCATAGAATCCAGCCTGTAGGGAGCTGGTGGTTCCAGTTGCTGCTTTGTGCTGGGTGGGCAGCCATGTCCCAGCCCCATCCGCAGCTTACACCAGCTCTTGCCCCCTACATTGGAAGCAGTGCTGGGTGCACACTGACATCAGCTGTGGATGCTACCTGCAGGTTCCCTCCAGGGATCAGGATGACTGCCTGGGATCACAGCTGATGCACTGATGCAGCAGTGTCACTTGCAGACCCGGGAGGATGCCCCGATTCCCTGTGGCAACCAGACGCCTGCATCCACAGCTGATGCCAGCATCCACCCGGCACTGCTTCCAATACATGGGCTGGGATCTGGAGTACATTGTGGGGCTGTGCTGTAGGTGCAGGATGGTTGGGGGGAGTGAGGGGGAGAGGGAGACAGAGAGAATTGGCCCTGCTCATTATGAGTGGCAGCAGCCAATGCTAGGCACTGGGCAAAAGCAGGACTCAGCAGTGGGCACACTTGCTGCTTCCCACTGCTGCCAGCCTGTGCCACCTCCAAGCTACCCTGGGCCTGCAGGGTGGTGGCGGCAGCAGCAGGGAGGAGCTGCAGGGCAGCCCCAGCATGGGCTTCAGTCAGCCACAGTCAGAAGGGCCACAGAAGCGGTGAGCATACCCACTGCCTCTCTGTTTCCCCCTTCCTCTCCCTTCCCCCCAACCATCCTGCACTTCCAGCAGGGCTCCGCAGGTTACACCAGATCCTGGCCCACACGCTGGAAGCAGCGCCAGGTGGGTGCCGACATCAGCTGTTAGACGCAGATGGCAGCTTTCCCCTGAGAATCGGGATGTCTGCCTGAACCCTCCTCACATGGGCTTGGGGCTGAAGCTGCTGTCCTCATCCACACCAGCTTCCCCTGCCCAACCACAGCCCTATCCCACATAAGGAGCTTTGGTGAGTTTTTGGAAGGTGGGGGTTCTGACTTGGCCCATAACAGCTCTCCAAAACTCCTTATGTGGCTCTCAGGCCCACATAATTGTCCACCCCAGTATAGAATCCCACTAGTGCAATGGGACTTTGCACAGCAGTAAGAAGCAATAAATCTGGCCTCTTGTGAATTACCATACTTACCGGGTAAAACTAGTTCAGGCTCAGAACCCCTTTTTGTGTAATGTATAAAGCTCTCTCTTCCACAGGGGAGACTGATTTTAAAATAGCTATTTTTCTAGCAAAAATAAAGCTTGTGTTAATTACAGCTACAACAAGCTGGAAGATGGAATCTGTTCTGTTTTAACTTTTCAATTAAAATCCTTCCAGCTCTGCTCCTTTTAGATGCTTTCTGTATTAGTCTTTTTACTCTCCAATGCTGTGTTTCATTTTTCATCTTACTTATTGAGATCTTCTTATTCGGATCTTCTCATCTTATTGTTTACAATTTCCTCTTTTTTAATTTTTTTTAAAATTTTCTCTTATACAGAATAGTAACTCAGGAACTTCCAAAGCATGAGTTGAATATTTAAGCTCAACATGTCAAAGTAACTTTAAAATTGGACAAAAAGATTCACTCATTCTTAAACTAGTATTTGGACTGATCATTCGTTTTATTTACTCCTTGGTTGCTGCAAGTACAAACTGGCCATTAGATGGCTAAAGGGAAATTTGGAAGCAGAGGCATAGCAAGTTCACTGAGTTCCCAGAGTGGGGCAGGTATGGGGGTATGCTGATCACTGTGGACTGGAGCACGGGGAGGGGAAGTGGGGGAGGGGAAGTGGGGGAGGGGAAGAGAAGGCTTAACTTCCTGGGCTGCTGCTGTCACTACCATTGCTGTAGTATCATCAGGGACTCCACTGACTGGAGTCCCATGGCTGGGTTCTCTGGGAGTTGACTCTGGTGCCCTGTTTACTCCCCTGCTATACATACATATTGGGCACAGGGCTACATCTGCTCTGGCAAAGGTTCCCTGGGGGAAGGAAGTACTGGTCCAACCATTCCACTTGCCCCTCACCCCCATTCCCCACAAATGCACTGTTTGGTGTGCCACTGCTCTGCCTGGTTCCTGCAGCTGTCAGACTCCCAGAGGGAGGGGGGGATGAATCTGGCACCCCCTCCTAGTTGGTGCCCAGGCTGATGGCCCACTCACCCTACTCTAGTTATGCTACTGATGCCAAGCATGATATAGTAGTCTGTTAATGAAATCAGATTGAGTTTTACCTCTGTAACAAGTAAGTTACTGCAGGAAGAACAGCACAGACTTCAGGCACAGTATTGTAGAGCCACAAGTCATAAATACTTCAGCCTGAAAAAGAAACCTGCGATGACTTAATTACAAGTACAACTGAATTAAACAATGTTATATGGTTGGGTGGGGAAGGAGGTTGTTTAATCTTTTTTGTTTTTCCCCCAAAACTGTAACCATGAAGTGCTCTGTATCAAAATAGAAAACATAGGCTGTAGACTGTAATATATATATGCAGAGTCCTTCAGGGGCTTCTAGTTCTACTCCTTACCTAACTAAAGCTAATAATGAACTGAGATCCAACCTGTCATACATCACCGTAGTTGATGATTTTCTCAATTACATCTTGTAAAGAGGCAGGAATGGGGGGAAATAATGCAGCATTGCTTTTGGAATAGAAAGCTTCTCTCAAGTGAACTGGGGTGAAATGGCTTCATGTACCTATGTGGTGTGTGTGAACCCATTTTCAAACAAATAAACCATCCTTATTTGAAGTACTGTATTGTTAGTTTGTCTTCTATGCTGTGTGGAGTTCTTCCAAGCAGCTAACAAAGGCTCAAAGAAAGGATTCAAAACATCGTAGAAAAAATCTTCATGAAAGACAAGAATAAATATTTACAAACAAGCTTGCCCAGCAGACCAAGAAACCACACAAATAACCAAGGTACTCTTGTAAAGGTATTAACATGCCAATATATTTATATACACATACATATCTGGGGGTGGGATCCTTTACTCTGGCAAGGTGTCCAGACAAATCAAACAGTCAGTCTTTGTCCATCCTGATTTAAATGTTGAGGGATCATCGCTAGGGAAGAAGGTACAAACTGGGAGTGGGGATAATACACAATAATCCCTGTCTGGTACTGGGGACATTTGGTACAGAAAAAGTAAGCTTAAGATATGTTACGTTCTCTGCAACCTTTACCTCAAAGACTCAGGGAAGAGTGCTGGGACTGTGGGTATGAACAGTCATTCTACCAGGGACCCAGGGGAGGATTCCAAGGGAAGGCAGTATCCCCAGTACAGATAACTGACTTCTTCCAGAGACCCCAGGCACAGGCCATGTTCAGAAATAACTTTTTTATAAGGAGGGTAAACCAATTCTGATAGGACAGTGAGTTTGATGAGATCTCTGAAGGAATCTTTGTTGTGACTTTCTCCTAAATTCCTCCTTGCATCTTTTTTTTAATCCTATGAAAGGGGATAATCTGGACCAAAGGGAACCTTGGCTCATAAAAGATAGGTGAACTGGGTCCATTTGTGTACAAGGGTGTTTTAGAAAGTAACAGTAATTTTGACATAAAACCATTTTGTGTGCAAATGACCATTTACTGAACCATATCACTTCTCTAATTAGTCATAACTGATGGGTGAGTTCAACAATGCTGCCATCAGTGTTCCCTGCTGCTGTGTAGTTTCCCACTCACTGAACCCAAAATGATTTTATGTTGAAATTGCTGTTACTTTTTGAAACACCCTTATGTACAGTGAGTAATATAGGTACTGCATCTTTTATAAACAGAAGACCCTTCTTGTAATGAAGTAACCTTTTTTAAATTTATATTTACAGCCATGTAATTGGGATGATAATTGGCATATTGTATTCAAGTCCAATATGTCCAATACCTTTCTTTTTTTCTTTTATAGTCTTGCAATAATAATGAGCAAGTTGCTTGTATAGATAAATGTGTATGTGCACACATATATAGATCACATATGTATATTAGTAGATGCATGTAGTGCATAGTAACTGATCATACAATCATTCTATAAATAGAAGTAGTAGTTGAGCAAAAATCCCAGATAGTATATAGCTCCTTAGCATGTAAATCTGAAATTTATAGGTCAGTCTTTCTCTCTCTCTCTTTCCCTCTTAAGACTTTTGATCTCTGTAGCCAATATACATATTGGTTATAGACTAAAAAGACAAAGGCAGTGTGCTAGTTTTGTCCATGTTTTGGGCCCACTGGAAGCTACCATGGGCCCTGTCTGCAAACACCTACCAGTAGCAGAAAATAGATGTGGGGAGCCAAAGGTTGCAGAAGCACTTGGCAACTCCTGGCCCCATTCTGATAGATGGTCAGCAAAATTCCAAAAGGGAACCTGTATCTAGTGTGGAAAGCTTCTGGAGGTCTAAGGCCAGCATTTTCTAATGATCCCTTCTCTCTCCATCCCACCCCACCCCAGATCAAAGAGATCGTTTGCTAAGAATATACCTGAAGAAGGCTATGATAGTACTATTTGCTAGTTCTCATCTGGGACCACAGAAGTTGTTAGGTACCACTGCCAGGTTCATACATGCTTCCTTCAGTAACACTTTCTCATGGATGCTAGTGCATGAAGTTAGCATATCTCTTGATTTTCTCTCAGCCTCTCTCCCTTGATCTAATCATAGTAAGTTAATTATAACTAATTGGCACTTGTACAACACCTTTCATCCAAGGATCTTAAAATGCTGTTGCCTAACTGTGAGAAAGGGAAATATTATTGTTGCTTTACAGAGGGGGGAAATTGAGACCAAAACAGTTGGCATACCTTGCCTAAGGACACACAGTTATTAGTAGCAGAGATGGAACTAGAATCCAAGTGTCCTGCTTGCCAGTTTTGTACATTACCTAGTTAACTGTTCTTCCTCTATTTTACCTTAACCATTTTCCCTCCTCCCTTTCTGTCTTTCTTCCCAGCCCTTTCTAGATTCTGGCTTGTAGTTAGGTATTGAAACACAGCTGGGTCATGTGCTTCACAAAACAGAGCAGGGTAGACTTTGGTTCCATATTGCAGTATGTTTTGACCTGTCTATCTGTTGAGAACTGATCATAGGAATAGGATAAATGAAGAGATGAACCTGTGAATTGCAGTAAGATTTGAAGGATATAACATTTACCATGTTATACAATAAATGCATCCAAAAACATTTGTGTGTATTAGCTTTCACTCTCTATAGTCTTGTTTACCTACCCGTACTTTCCTCTGACCAGCTGTGTCACCATAGAGATTGAAATCCCACTACTCAACAGTGAGTAGCTCACAGGAAAGTAGCAGATGGAGAGGGCAAGAGTCTTAGGGAAGATAACATCATAGCTGGAGGGGTGACTTATTTTTAGCATCATTCCAGCCACTCACAAACTGTATGTTCATGGTTGGCAGCAAAAATAAGAAAGCTAGTGGGGAGAATGGGGGAATAGAAAGAGCTATACAGAGTATTTAAGGGAAGAGTGCATAAGGGTATATCACAATCACCTCCTGACTGAGCCTGGCTGTGTGCACCCCAAGTTTATAAGCAGAATTGACAGCTTGGGACTAGTCCTGTGTATGTGTCCCAGCACTACACTTTTGTTTCCTGATAGCGAGTGAACCTGAGGAGACCTCAGACCCTTCTGAATTACCTACTTCGCATTTAATTTACAAGCCTGGGAGCCCACGGGAAAAGGTTGAGCGGGCAGGCTTTACATTTCATCAGCATGCCCAAAGTCACTCATGGCTGTTAAAACATACCATGAGAGAGACAAACCATTTTTGAAGGAAACCCAGTAATCCTGGGTATTGGCTAGTTATTATTCCATTATTGATAAGGACCAAAGGGCCTTTAAGTATGCAGGACTACAAGACTTGGCCCTATTCATTTTCTTGTTTCCTCATGAATTACCTCCATGGATCTCTATAAGGCTTCACCTCTACCTTTCATTAGGAGTTAAGCACCTAACTGCAATTTGGGTTCTTTGAAAACTCCCCCTTCCTTGCCCCCACCACCAAACACAAATAATTAATTTCATTGTTCAAACTCATGTTAAGCTTTGGATACCTTAACAAAGAATAACTAAAATCATTACAATTAAAGTATTGCTATGAGTTCTGAGAAAGAAGAAAATTATTCCCGATACTGGTAGCCATCTCTGAGTGTGCTGGACTTCAGAAGTAGTAAGGTCATGTTAGAAAGACAATTACAAGAGAAGCCTTTCTAGACATAGGCCCTCCTTTCGTAAGGGTTGAGTGGAACGAGTATGTTTTATTTGCTCATCTAGTCATTTCAGAGTTTGTGTATATTTGAGGGCTTTGTTTTTTTCCTCAGAAAATCCTAACCTTTCAGCCTGCTCCAAAGTCAGCTAAAAGATAAAAGCTTTAAAGATGTAATTTAGATATTTTTAATCAGTCTGGCAACAGCTTTGTCTCTGTCTTAGGTACACCTAAAAAACCCATTACTGCAGTTTCCAGACAGCCTCTGTCTTTTGTTTCTGTCCTGGTTCTTCTTCCTAACCTATCTTTTTTCTTCCTGTTTGTTCGGCACTGTGACCTAAAGCTTGTAATGGCAGATGTGTAAAACCCGGGCTTCTCTGCACTGGAGCACTGCCAAGGGGCTCGACCATTATTCCAACTACTGCTGTGGCAGCTCAACCATGCTTAGTCATCCTAGATATCCTTTACCCGTCTTCTGTAGCATAATTTTACAACAGAGACAAGTGTTTCACCTCTGCAAAAAAAGAAAGTAGGCCCCTTAAAGCATTAAAAGGCTGTGTTTGCTGGTATTGAAATATCAGGGGTCACATTAGACTGGCATAATCCCTAAAGTTGACATTCAAACTATTCTTGATTGTGCTTTTGCCTGAAAGTTGCTCACTGTTTTATATGTCCTCAATTTAATTTTCTCCAGTTATCAAGAAATAGTTTTGCAAAGATTAAGCTTCTCTTAGCTCTTCTATATTGTTGTAGAGCTAAATTTACAGCGAAGCGTAGAGTTTAGAATATCTAAAAGGATAGCGGGATACTTAATGGAAACATTCCCATTTGGTGATAGAAAATGGCAGTATGAAATCCACAGATGCTAGGGCATCTATTTTTTTAAATTATACATAATGGATAGTGAGGTCTCTCATACAGTTTTTAAAATGAGTACCTGAGGTTGGTCTCATAAGATCATATTTAGGTGGTCAAATAGGTAGCAATGACTTCAAAGGACAAGTTGCTCGGTATTCAGCACTTTTGAAAAATCAGGTCACTTATTGGACAACTTTGGCATACATATTTCAGAAAGGTGCACTACGTACAGATCTTTAAAGCTGCTAGTGAAGGAGTTTTTACACACAGTACATCAAAAATATCTAGTTTCATTGTCTTGACTGATTGCTATTTGATACTTTGTGTCAACTATCAACCATTAACATCTATGAATCTATGAATTACCTTTTAATATGCAAAATGATAAAAAAACTTATTTTACATGATGTACTGTATACATGACTAGATGGAAAACAAAACTAGAATGTGTGCATATTACATTGTCTATTATTAAGGTCGCCTGACATTTTTCATTATGAAATATAGATAGTCACATTACATATATGTGTTTATAAAATATGAAATTACGTTTCTGGCTTCAAGAGAGCATGGTATAATGCTGCAAAATAGCTGTATGGATGATCTGGATTTTCCAGTGTGTAATAGCAAATACCAAGTAATTTGTGGCTCACGTTATGGCCATGTGACTATGTCCTTATGAAATATTTCTATTTGAATATGGTTTTGTGTTATCTAACTTTAAGAAAGTGTTTTTTCTCACACTGTTGTTATAATTTCGCATGCCATGTGTTACTTCCTGTTTCACAACCAGTCAAATAATGTTGCTGAAATTTTAAGGACATCTGGAAAATTTTATAACTTGTGATGACAATTTTAACAATGCAAACTAAGATCAGACAAATCAAATCTCCCCATCAAAGCCTTACTACCTTAGGAGTCCACAAGGAATCACCACTGCACTGAATACATAGCTAAGTTAGGCTTGGAGCACCAAGTTGTGAGGAGACATGCTTGATGCTGATAGTCAGATAGAGTATAATAAATCTATGGAGCTGTTTCTCCAGTCTTGAGTCTACTATAATAATAGTCAGCCTGCAGACTGGGTTCAAAATGGTGCTAAATAAGAACATTTTGCACCCATTTTGCCTTCCCTTTGCACAACTGTGAATGACTGTAGAAGGAGAAGGTAGTGAAGAATCAAGCTATCATTTTGTGGCAAGTTTGTTTTTTTAATGCAACTTCTAACCAATTTTTTTACATAAAAATATTTTTACCTTATTTTTTTTGGCATTTGGCCCTGATTATACTGGCAAGGGTTCTTATATTGCAGTTACTATATGGTACCTTACAAATAGCAGAATGCAATTATTTAGAAAAGGGCAAAATAAAATCTAATAATCAAAACAGAGCTATTGACAATCATAAAGCCAGTCCTTTCCCCAAAAGTCTAGGTGCTGCTGGTAGGCTGAGTTTACAGTATTATTTCATAACCCAGCAATTGCTTTCTAGAAGAAACTCCACTCTCAGTTTTAAATTGGTGAAATGCATCAAGGACTGCCCTGTTACAAATAAAAACCACATACTCACGGCATATAAACCTACTTTCCTCTTTGTGTTCATGACAGTAATTTAGTGACATTAGAACTTTTGTTACTTGCTGTAAGATGAGACTGAAAGAAAGTGGCTTTACAAGGAAAGATGCATTACCCCAAACTGTATACGCTATCATTTTAAAACTGAGATCAGAGGTCAAGAGAGCAAAGTTAGCTGTGATGCATGTTATCTTTGGCTATGCAGGTGATCTATTTGCTTCTTTAATTACTGTTTTGTTCATGTTCCCTGCATTGCATAAGGCTTAGATACTGTATGTTTACATGCTTACAGCTATGTTAATTTAAAAAAAATCAGTCATGTACATTTTCTAGGGTTTTTTTTTTTCAATCTAACTTACATATTATTGCATCTTCATAGTGAAACTTCAGTCCTTTGGTACAAAGGTAGATTTATAATCAGAAAGAGAGACTGTTCCAGTAATGAGGAGAAGTCTCATTTTCAGTCATTTACAAGACCCTTCTTTTTCTCTCTTTTGTTTAAAGAGGCACCATGGAGATACTAATCATAATCAATCAGCATATACAAATTCCTATACCTCCTGTTACTGGTAACTCTTTAAGCACTCAGTCCTGTTAATACTTACTCACAGGTGTAAGCTGCATTTCAGAAGTCATTAGTGATTTGGTGCATCTTCATTTTTTACTGGCCAGTATGAGACAACTTAAAAAAGCGCCTGTTTTTCAGAAGTGATGGGCATTTGTTTTCTGGAAACCCAACCTTTTAATGTATTGCAAGTTGAGCACTCAAGACACTCCAAATCACCAGCCGCTTTTAAAACCACAGGGTGTATTCCTTACTTGAAGTGAATTGGTCCACTGCTCACCTAAGTCATGA
>NW_005842809.1:176246-184282 GCF_000455745.1 Alligator sinensis | reverse complement strand
ATAAATGCTTCTCTTCCCCTTGCCCAGCCTGACCAGGTGGGTAATGGTGCGGATGAGACTATTATTGGGATAGGCAACTGAAAAAGGTGAGAGACAAACAGCATGCCTAAAAAAGCAGAGCTGGGCTCCTTTTTTTTCATAGGCACTCTGCCTTTTGGGCCAGGGACAGAAATTACATATAAACCAGATTAAGTTATCAGAAACTAATTTAAACCTGTAATAGAACAGAAGTTGAGTGCATTTAAACCACTTTCAAAATGGCCAAAACCAGTTTAAGATAAACCTGGTTGGTGTAGCATCAGATTTAACTGATTTAGGTCAAACCAGTTCATGGAACTTCTGTCCCGTACCCCTTCCTGGTTCAAGTTAACCCACAGTATCCCAGCATTCCAGGCTGCTTTGCAGCCCTGGGCTGTGCTGTCTGGTCCAGCAGAGCAGGGCTGGCCTCACCTCTCTGCTCCCTAGCCTGAGCAGGATCGCTGCTTCAGCTGGCTGAGAAGGGGGTGGGGTGGGAAACCTGGCTATGAACCCCAGCCAGGGTCTGCCTGGTGAGGGCGGAGCAGCCCCTCATAGACTTTGGCTCTGCTCAATCAGAGGGATGAAGGGGCATGGCTAGACACCAGCCAAGTCAGTAGGCTGGGGTGGAGGGGAGGAGAGGGAAGCGGGGTTTAAACCCCCTCCCCCCTCCTCCGCCTCAGCATGCCAGCCTGGCCAGCATTTGGCCATACCTCCTGCCCCTGTGCTCGAATGGGGAAAGGCCAGGCAGGAGCTACTTCACCCCTGCCAGGCAGACTTTGGCTTGCGTCCCTTGTGGGTGGTGGGGGGGCAGGGGGTTTAAACCCTGCTCCTTGGTTCCAGATGCCAGCCAGGGTTTGCTCTGGGGGGGGCAGCCTCTGCAATGCTTCTGCCCCCCTGCTGAAGTCCTCTGCAGTCAGGGAGGGGGTTTATACCCCCTCCTCCACACCTCATCCTGTGAGCCCCTGACCAGGGCATGGCCTTGCCCCCCACTTGAGGGGAGGGCAAAACCCTGGCAGGGACTGCCCCCCACCAAGCTGGGAGCAGGAGATAGAAGCGTGGCAGGGGCTTCTCTCCCCCTGTGGCAGACTGGGGCTGAGGTCCTGTGTGAGCCTAAAAGGGGGTTTAAACCCCACTTTCCTTGCCTCAGCATGCTGGCCCCAGGCCAGAGTCTGACCAGGCACCCCGCTGTCTGTTTGAGTTGGGTGGGCAAAAACCTGGCAGAGGCTGCCCCCATCAGACCCTGGCTGGGGTCTCGTGTGGACTGGGAAAGGGTACAAACTAAAGGTGCACCGATACATTGGTCCAATATCAGATGGGTACCATGAAGAAAATTGTCTATATTGCATAACGGCCCTATGGGACTGATAATTTGGCTGATAAATGCCCGTGCTGTCCACAGCTGCAGCGCAGCACGGAGCAGAGCCAGCAGCATGGAGATCTGCCTCCAGCTGGTAAGTCGGAAGGAGAGGCAGGAGGGAAGGGGTGTGTGGGGCCAGATCAATGCCCCCCGTGATGAGGGAGGGGCCAGGCATTGCCCAGGGGGACAGGGGTGTGCGAGACATGGGGTGGGGGCCGCTTCCGCCACTGCTTGCACCCTGGGAGTGTGGGAGGGGATGCTGTATCAAGTATCGGAGGCAGCTGTATTGGACATCGGATCGGTATCAGCCGATACATCTGTGTGGCACGGGGCAGTCTGCAGCTGCGAGGTGGAGCCGAAGCTGGTGCTGCGCAAGGTTTTTCTTGCTGGGGACTGGGCTCAGAGCGGGCTCCAGTGGCACTGGGAAGAGACTGCAGCCACCCCAAAATTTGCCTCAGCTCTGCTCCCAACCCCACACCACCTCCCGCTGCAGCCCCATCTGAACACTCCACCTCCACCCATGTGCCAGGAAAAGCCAGGGCTGCTCCGGGTGGTGGTGCGAGACTGAGAGTGGAGCTGCGGCAAAATCTGGGGTGGCTGCAGCCTCCTCCCAGTGCTGCTGGAGTCCACTCCAAGCCCAGCCCCTGGCAAGAAAAGCCCTACGCAGTGCTGGCTCTGGTTCCACCCCATAGCTGCAGCCCGCCCTGCGCTGCGCTGCACAGATCGGGGGAACCCCCCCTGCACTCCAGGAGTTCAGGCAGTGGTGGGAACCACCCCCATCCCATGAGCCAAGCCTCTGTCCCACGCCCCCTCCAACCTCACTCCCTGCTCAGGGCGGGGCAAAAGCCTCACTGGGGCTGCCCCCCCACCAGGCAGACTCCATGTAGTGTCCCCTGTGGGCCAGGAATGGGATTTAACGCCCCCCCCCCCCTTTCAGCATGGTGGTCTGGGCCAGGAGTGGGGGATAACTCTGGCAACACCCCACCCCAGACAGACCCAGGCTAGGGTCCATGTGGGCCAGGGAGTGGGGTTTAATGTCCCTGTCCCCCTGACCTTAGCATGCTGGTCCCAGGCTGGGGCCTGCCCATGGCCCCTCTGCTTGGAGGGCTTCTTTCCTCCTTTCCCTTTGGCAGTGGCTGGGAGGTGCCCAGTAGTACCCCTCAGCTTCTGGCCTGAGCCAGAATGTGGCTGCATTTTCAGAATCGGACGCGAATGTCTGTCTGTTCACTTGCTTTTCAGTTCAATCTATGCAGTTTAGATTAACCTACAAAGATTGCATCAATTCAGCCTCTGGCTTTTTGACCGTCTGTACTTAGCCTTGTTGCCTAGCCAGGGGAAAGTGAGATGTAGTTAGTCCTATGCTCTCGTTCCCCCCCCCCCCCCCCCACTCTCTTTTTCTCTCCCCTCCCCCCCCCCCCCCCATCCATTTATTTGACTTTCTTAAGGCTCTGAGGGCCTATTTGTCCACTTACACCTTACATTGCCTCCATGTAAATACACTGGGAATTAGGAACTCTGTTCTTAGGATGCAGCTGCATCATGGAGATACACTTAGGCTAAAAATAGGATTTGGAAAGCTAGTACTTGGGAGTTAATTAGAATTTTACTTTACAGCTTATTGTAGATGTCCAGTGTTGAAAAAGGGTTAAAGAGTCAGCTTTTAGAGAGAACAGTTCTGGTAAATTTTGTGCCTAAGGGAAGCAGGGAGACTGCAGACTGAGGTTCCCCCTTCCTCGGCCTCTGCCCCCTTCTTGCTTAGGAGGATTAAAAAATGAGCTGAGATCTCAGACAAAGTTGAGGAGGGTCTGTGCCAAATTATGGGTTTTAAGATGGGAACCCTGCAACTTCTGTGCTGGACCTGTACATGAAAAACGGAGTGAGGGCATAGTATTAATACAGTTACGACCTTTTGAGAAAATCTATCCCTGTACTTTTCTTCCATCTGTGTGTGTCCACATCAGTTATACACATCTTTAATTTTACATGTGTGAGTAATTTCCCTGAAACCAAAAGGTTACTTATGGTACTAGTATTCACAAGTGTTTTCAGAGCCTTACTATGGGCCTATGTTATTAAAAGAAAAAGCAGAGGAGGGTTACACCTTAAAAACTAACTCAGTTTAGCCCTTAAGATGCCACCATGTCCTGCCTTCTGCTTGACTTCAGACTAACATGACTATTATTTAAAGTGAAAGAAAATATAAAATTGAGCTTCTAACTACTTAGAACAACTAAGAGTAAACAGCTTCACTTTTATTTCTAGTTAGCTTAATTTGTTTTAAGGGAACAGTTTAAACTACCCAAATCTCAGAAGCCCAAAGGTAAAAATATTTTTCCCCATTTTGGTTTTTGAATTAACATAGCTGTTTCTTTAGTTTTTTCCCCCACCTCCCAACCCCAAACACAACACATTTTTCTTTATTTAAAAGAGCCTAAATGTGGTATCTCAACTAAGTGAAGTCTCCCTTATAGCTTTTCTACTGCAACTCATTTTATCTCATGGATATTTAGTCTGAAGACAAGTATCTAAGGAAAAGCTGCATGAATAAACAGGGGGTCCTATATAAGGGACAAAACAATTGTGTCATTTAATTAATCAGAATCTTTATTGTGGTTTTATTGAAAAAAGTGCTCAGAAGTCTAGTCGAAATATTGTATCTGGGATTCTGTATCAAACTTGTGGGGGAAGGGTACCAGTTCTGCATGAATGCAGATTGTTTCATTTGAAATATTTTAGGGTTTTTTTTCCCCTCACAGGAATCAAGGCAGATGACACGATGACGTTATGATGGAGATGTGAGTAAATACTAACTATGTAAAATAAAGGATGATAAAGTAATAGTCTGGGAGCAGGTGGGATTATTCTATTAACCTGATAGCTCTTACAGCAGTGAGGGCTGATACACTCTCACACTAATATGGAGGTATATTAATTCTCTGGCTGCTTCTTGCTTTCACTTTGATTGTAAGATCATCATAATGGTCCATTGTTTGTTACACAAGCATGCTGAAAATGTTAAAGTATTTGGACCTGATTTTGTAGCCATTTACATTGGTCTAAAGTGTATAGAAAACATTACTATATCAGAATCACATTAATACCTACTTTTTAGTCGTGTAAATGACAGTACTAGATCCGTGCCAGTAGAAAAGTCTTGTGTTTTTAGAGGGATAAAACAAAAAGGAATCTGATAGTTAATTTGTTTGCATAGCCTAGCATGCAAGCTTGGCTCATGGGCCCCAATTCTGCAATGTGACATGAACTATGACTGCTGAAATCATTGGATGCCGTGCAGGCATGGGGATTTACCCAAATTGTTTTCCCTCCACCCTCGAAGTACTGAGAGTTTGAATGAAATTGGATGTACATTTCTAACCAACTTCACCAAACCAAAAAATAATAATAAAAAAAAGCTTATGGTAGTGACTGTTTGAAATCTTTTATCCAAATACCCTGGTGTTTGGCAGCTCAGATAAAACTGAAACCTTATTAAAACCAATTCTTCTTTGGGTTTTGAAAACTAAAGTCCATCCAAGTTTTGCAAAAACAGTACTTGGAACAAATGGTATCATTTTTGGTCTGCTGTTTTCTACCCTTCAGTAGGTAAGGCACAATGAAAATCATATTTGACACTTATCTGGTTGTCTGGGGGAGGAATGTTATCCTCTCTCCCAGCTGTATCTATGCTACCTAGTACTCCAGTGTATCTGCTAATGTTATGTACACTTATAAACATTTTGGAGGAGATGGAAATCAGGACACATCTCTTACGTTCTACTGAAAATAATTTGACTGGCTAAACATTTGAAAGCACCCAGCAAGAAAATGGTAACTTGTTTTAACAAAAAAGTAAAATGAGACTTCCTACACAAAAAAAGATGAGGCAGTTGGTGTTCATGATGACATCACTAGTTTGTAAAACTAGAGGCATGGAGGCCTGCGAGACAAAATGACTACATTAATAAAGATAGGATCAAATGCAGCTGGCATCAGGCCAATGGGGCTTTTTGTAACTCAATTTTTTCCACTGAACGTCTTCATACTACTGCAGAAGTGGAAAAAAACACATCCTGGAGAGCGTAATGCAATCTTTACACCTGTTGTTTTTTGGATTCTAAATAAAATGCATTGAGACCCTTCTTTGGCTTTTTCTTTAAATCCTGCCCCTGGCAATAATCACTGAATTTCCTTTCTTGCATTCAAATGCTGCTCCGTTGAACGGGCCCACCCAGTGTCATCGCCAAGCAAGGAGCTGAGGTGCTTATAGGGAAAGTAGGTTCCATCATGTAAGGCTAAAAGGCGGTTGAAAGGGCTGAGCAGTCTAAACAACATTCAGTCAGAGTAACCGGAAGAGGCCTGACCTAAGGCCCATCATTTATGGCTTTGATTACAGAAAAGGGAGTTGAGCAGCATTGTGTGTCTAGGTTCAGTCCGGCACTGCCCTATGCTGTATGTAGTTATTTTATAGAATTGCACAGTGGGACTAAAATACAACCATTCAGTAATGGGTACCATTATACTCCTACTTTGTAACGGTGTAAATTGTTGCAGCAAAAGCAGGACAATGGTGAATCAGGTCTTCTGTCCATGTCTTTCCCCCACCTGTGCACACTTCCTACTGGGACTTCCTACCTTACAGGTATGGAGAACACAAGTAAAAAGAGTGAGAAAGCTCTGTCTCTGGCTGTTTTGTTGTTTTTTTCCCTTCTGTTTCCCCACCCCCGAGAGTTTGAAGTCTCATTTGTGGGTATTATCCATGCTGCTAATGCTTTCTGTCCTTTTGCATCAAAGAGTAAAAATCATTTAGGGATGTGCACACAGAAAGAGATCATATACAATCAGGCATCCAAGCAGAAAAAAATGATTGCGATGCTCATGAATTGTAAAGGCTGACTTGTTAAGTCCCTGAGAAAGCAGGGAAATTGTGTTGATTATTCTGTTAATTACTGGACTCGTCCCGGTATCAAATATTGGTAGGAGATAAGCCTTCTCTAGCCGAGATGAATAATAACCGAAGTTACTCTTCTTTGAACGATTTGGCTGGGGGGGGGGAGTTCTGCATTTCCCACTGGCTGTCACAAATCAAGTGACACTCGCAGCTGGCCTGCTCAGGCAGTTTATAAAAGCACGTGCTCACTAATCAATTAAAAACAAAAGCCCCTTGCAAGTAAAAACAAGACCAAGCCACAACCCCACAGCTCTGCTTGCACAGAGCCGACCTACTTGAGTAATAAAAAAGGACGCGGATCTCCTCTTTTCCCCTCCCGCAGCTCCAGGGTGTAGATCTGAAGATGTCTCTCTCCCTCCCCCCCGCCCCGTGAATGCATCGAGAGTGGCGTGCGCGGGCGGCCAGAAGTCGGCTTGTCTGCGAAGTGGGGCTTAGCCCAGCCCGAAAGGGAGAGCAGAGCGGGGGAAATCATCCACACGCGCAGCAAACGCACGCCCCGCCGCCGGGCCAGCCGCCAGCCTCAGTTGTAGTCCTGCTGGGATTAAGAGTAAACAGTATGTGGTCATTGATCTCGGGCTCATGGTGTTGCACTCTGGGAAAGGCTGGGGGTGCCTGGAGACATGGCTGCGCTCAATTGAGGCGCTTCTGAAGAAAGATGACAGAAAGAAGGGGGTGGGGGGAGGGCATTCACATGGGAGGGGGGGAGAGACTAGGAGAGCTAGGGATCAGAGGGTGCCCCACCCCCCCCGGCCCGCCACCATCACCGCACAGGCGCCCGGCCCGGCCCCTGGAGAGCGGACAGGCACAGGGGCTCCCCTTTGCTTGGGGGTGTGTGTGTGTGTGTGTGTGTGTGTGTGTGTGTGAGAGAGAGAGAGAGTTTTGGGGGAGAAGTGACAGGAGGAGATTCTCTCCTTTCCTCGGGAGGGCGGGATGAGAGAGAGACTTTGGGGGCATAGGTGACAGGTAGAGATTGTCCCCCTTTGCATGCGCGTTTGTGTGAGACAGAGAGTTTGGGAAGTAAGGTGACAGGTAGAGATTGTCCCCTTTGCTTGGGTGGAGGGTGTGTGAGTGACGGAGGGAGAGAGTGTGCGTTTGGGGGAGAGATGGCAGGTAAAGATTGTCCCTTTTGCTTGGGGGGGGGGTGTGTGCTTGTGTGTGGTGTGTGTGTGTGAGAGAGAGAGAGAGAGAGAGTTTGGGGGGAGAGGTGACAGGTAAAGATTGTTCCCTTTGTTTGGGTGGAGTGTGTGTGTTTTAGCCTGCTCTGGGTGGAAGAAAAACAAATCCGCAGCTGTTTCCAGTACATGAAAGTCAGTGTAGAGGAGATAGCTGGGACCTGCTCGTGGGCTGTGCTGTGCTCCAAGTCTGGGCACACTTTCATCACCCTGCATTGCCGAAGGGCTCCCGCCTGCTGATGTAACTTTTGGGCAGGACTTCTCTGAGTGCCGAGGGAAGCCGATGGGCTCTTTCTCTTTCTCTCCCTGGAGCAAACCTATTAGCGTGGGTGAGCCCCACGGTGACTCTCAGATGCTTTTAAAACCGCCACCTTCTTAAAGAGTGCGTGGCTGTTTCAGCTCCGATTCATTCCTCCCCCCTCCCCCCTTTCCCTCCGGCGCCTATTGCACTGGTTTCTCCCCTGCTTGTGAGAGTGGGGAGGCGAAAGAACAATAAAAGAAGCTCAGACTGCTTCACTTACTAGCAGCTTCCAAAAAATAA
>NW_005842809.1:168224-175778 GCF_000455745.1 Alligator sinensis | reverse complement strand
CGGGGCGGCGCGGGGGGGACTCCGGGAAGGAGGTCAGCCTTTGTTTAGGAGAGATCAGAAGGGAGCTGAAGTGCGAGCTCCCCCCTCCCAGGGTGTCGGAGGTGGCTGGAGACTGCACAGAAAAGCTTCTCCTCCCCCATTGTTCCCACTGTCTCTCCCTCTCTTTCTGTGGGTTTTTTTTTGCCTTTTGTTATTTGCACTCGCATTGTGGTGTTTGTCTCTGAAGCAGGAGGTCAGCCTTTGTTTAGGAGAGATCAGAAGGGAGCTGAAGTGCGAGCTCCCCCCTCCCAGGGTGTCGGAGGTGGCTGGAGACTGCACAGAAAAGCTTCTCCTCCCCCATTGTTCCCACTGTCTCTCCCTCTCTTTCTGTGGGTTTTTTTTTGCCTTTTGTTATTTGCACTCGCATTGTGGTGTTTGTCTCTGAAGCCGCCTCATGACCAGCGCAGGGATTTCACCTCGTCCTTGAGGCACAGGCGCGCACGCAGAGCGGGACCCGGGCCAGGACCCTCTCCGCACGGCGGGTAGGTGCGCGGCCGGCTCCGGGCCAACTTCGGGGGCAGGGCCGGGGGCCCCGGGCGGCTGCGGGGTGCTGGCAAAGTTTGGAGCAACTTGTCCCGCCTTTTCCCCCGGCCCCGATCCCCCCCCTCGGATCCGTCCCAGCGCCGCGCTGCAGGGCGGGGAGCAGAGCCGGTCCCTGGGCTGGGCTGGGCTGTGGGCCCCGGAGACAAGAGGTGCGGAAGGGAAGAGACGGGAAGGGTGGGGAACAAACCAGCCCCTCTACCAATCAGTGCGTGGAGCCCTCCCCCAGTCCGACTCTGCCTGGTCCAGGCACTGATGGCCGGAAAGTTAAGGGACTTGACTCTAACCCTAGAGGGGGAGGCGATGAGCAGCCCCCGGGGAGAGCACCAATAGTCACCCGCGGGTAAGAAGTGTGGGAATCCGCCCCTACGAGGGACCTGCTTCCTTAGTACTTAGAAATAAGGGCCCTCAGCCTGGCTGTGCTATGCTTTGCTTTTTTGGTTTAACCCCTGCCAGCAGTCCAAGGCAACTGAGGCATGTGGGAGGCATGCAGGCGGTCAGCACATCCATCGGCAGAAAAGAAGAAAGGGGCTTGAGCAGGATTTTAGGCAAGGGGGGGCGGGTGCCAACCACTGAGGAGCTAGATGCCAAGCAGATTGGAGGTCCTAGGTTGTTTCTGATGTTGGGCAAACCAAATGTTAGCCTTAGATGCTTTTGAAAATCTGGGGATGGATTTTTAGAAGGACGCCTCCCCCCTTGCTTTCAAGGAATATGTTCAGTTTTTTGCTTTATTCACATCCAGGGAAGACACCTTATTCCAGGTGCAGAGCAACAGAACACAGCGGCCTGGTTCTTCCTCCTGTGTTAAACTCGGCTCGCAGCCCGCTACTTAGCTAAAGTCAGCAGCTGAGGTTTAAAAATCGGATTCTTCTGAGCCAGGGGCATTTCTTGGGCTTTGTACAGCAAATGATAGCCAAGTATTGTAGCCCCAGAAACTTGCTTGATGAAGGATACTGTATCTGTCACGATTTCTGTAACTCCTTAATCCTTCCCAGTGGTAGAAAATATCATTGCCTCAAAGGTAGATCCTTCTTCCTGTAAACTGTGCTGTTTACAAATACGGAACTAGGATTGAAGGGGTAAAGTTTTGTGCTTTGAGATCCAGCAAGGTTATAGCCACAATGTTTGTTTTGTAAAGTTCTTCTGTGCTCATAAAAGGGAAAGGCTGGCATCATTTTGTTCAATGGATAGCATGTATATTACTACATAATTTGACAATGAAAACCTGGCTATTATGCATGGAAATCTTATATCAGAGATTTTTTGTTGTTGCATTTAAACTCACTTGGTTGAGCGCTACACTGTGTGCGACACAGAACTTGAAAGCCACAAACATCTCTTGTAAACAAACTGACATTTGAGATGGATTGGCTATTTCAAATTAACTCCATTCAACTACATGTATGTGCAGATGCATTCAGTTTAGTCTAGCAGAAGTTTTTATAAATGTTGGAAGCTAATACATGCCTTTGGAAAGCAAATATAAGCATATACATATTCCCTATATAATGTTATGCTTCTGTTTACAGAAGTTTTCCTAGGCCATACTTGTTCTGCTGTCATGATCTTGTAGTAGCAGGCAAGAATCACTCAGTAATTCTTTAGATGTTTACTAGTAAACACTGAAATGGTAAGGCATATGTCTGAGATGCATACATTTAGGATAATATGCTAGTGCCTAACATGTATATATTACTGCATCTTCGTATTTTGTATGACTTGCCCTGCTCGTTTAGGCTGATCAGCATTGTTAAGCTGCCAGAGATTTAGCTCATATTGATAATTTCTTAATGTTCAGGATTGGGAAACAGTTCTTCCCAGATAGTTATCCTAAAGTTCTACAATTAGGCCTGAAATAAGTTTACAAGTAACTTTAAATACTAGTATGGAAAGTATGAAAGAAACAAAGCACCAATAAGTGTGGGTTGGTGGTGCTGGCAGTATCCTAATGCAGTATGTGTAAGAGGAGCTTTGCCTCTGCCGTAGTGCTCATACCTATATAAAATCCTGTGATGTAGATTTATGGATAAATTGAAAAACAGCATTGTGAAACATGTTCTAAGATTCAAGAGAAAGTAATGAGTGATCCTTCCAAAAATACAGCAGAACGCTACAATATTGCCAAAACGCTGCAGTGATGTTGGTGGAAGCCATGATATTCTTTGACCATTATAAATAGATTAGTATTATTATAAGAATTCTTTTCTCATTAGCAGTGAAGTATGTTTTCCTCTCTTCTACATACAAACAATTTGGTGTTCATTGAACGGGCCAGGAAATACTCCCACTGATGGCAATGGGAGCCATGCCTGCAAAAGTACTATATAACTGGGCCTCAGGCTCTTGGAGTGACCTTTTACAATGTGTAGGTTTTGTTTAATATACTATAAACTCTCCTTTTGTAATTTTGGTTTTATTTCCTTCCACTTTTTTCTTTCTCTCTCGAAGACATTAGAGATTGTTGTATGTGGTAATTTTCAGATCCATATAGGTTTACACAAGGGTTTGGTTCAAGGTTGAACCAAAGGTTAATTCAGATTCACGGTACTGAAATATTGCAAGTTGTTGGAGACTTCTGCCTCTTTTGGGTCTGTACCAGTTCCAGAAAAGTTTCTTTCATATTAGTTAATAGACCAAGTTCTAAGATCAAGAAATTTGAATCCAAACCTGTCTCCCCTCTTGAATTTCAGAATGGAAGAGAGACCTCAGGACTCAGACTTAATGATCTGGTCTGGGAAAATCTTTATGATGTTTTTTATTTCCCTTCATTGGCATTTTCTATAGAGGGTGAGAATGCAGCTTGCTCAGAGAAGAGGAGTATGTTTTTGCACTTATGCACAGGCTGCTAAAGGAGCTGAAGTCCCATAAGTCACTTGCTACATTGAGAGGCACCTTAGAAACATGTAAGATTAACTCATTCTTGTAGTATTTTGCCCTTGTATGCCTCATGCCTCTTTAAGGGTAAGGCATATATATGTACAGTGTGTGCTTATATGCAAAATGCATAGTCTGCACATACTTTGCTTTTTAGTTGTGGAGAGCATATGCCTCCTGAGTGTCCAAAGAGGGTCTTGTCTAATATTTTTGACAGCTTTATTTTCTGTCACATCCAACCTGTCTCTCTCTTTCTGTGGATCACAAACATGAAATAAGACTCAGGTAATCCACAATGGGATCTATTAGTATTGGCCATTTTCAGAGGCACAAAGGACAATTACTTTCTTTTCCTACTGATTTCCTGCTGGCTTTCCATCCACTTGGGAGGCAGGTGATTGTAAGAATGCTATTTTGCCCAGTACATCAAATACCTACAGAATCTTTGCTTGCTAAGGTTACTGTTCCTAAACCCAGTGGCAACACCAGAAATCGAACTTGAGTTGCCCTGAGCACCATCGCCTACTGTGAATGAGTCACATAGTCATCAGCACTTTGTAGAGTTAAATTTTATCCACTGGCCCTGACAGTGCTGGCAATTGTCAGCTAAAAGATGCTTTAGTGAATTGTCCCTTAACAGAGAGTCTTTCCCCCCTCCTTTGTTGTAGTTTTAATTTAAAAAATATCCTGGAAAGGCTGGTGGCAAAGCAAAAGAGCATTCTTTTGCCCAAATTTTCAGAGTTTAAGGAATTAGGAAACAAACTAAGGAATATGGGTCAAAGGTTACTTTTTTAAAGGTTATTTTTAAAGAATAGCACCTCCCAGAATATCATAGAGCTCACAGTGCGGAATCATACATTGGCATATAGGGGGTTTGTGACCCATTGTACAATACTGGGGAAGAGTCTGTCATGTTTTGGTTTGATATCAGATGCCGGAGATTTGGCACCAGAGAACCTGATGCTGCTAGTTATGAGCATCTCTTAGGAGATGCTGCACACCTAAACTCTCCATCGAAGATGTTCATTATCTCCTGGGAGGTACTCAGAACTTGACAGAGTAAGGAGCATAATAGAGAATGAGCACTTGGTTACCCTACTAGGGAAATACTTACGTTATTGGGCCAGAGTTGAGCTGTAATTAGGGGCCTGCAGATGTTCAGAGTTACCCTGGTTTAACTTTAAAATGTTTTAAAAACAAATTTAGTTAAACTGCTACAAAATGCAGCACAGTCACTCTTTAAATCTAATTTAAACCTCTTATTTATGTATTCAATTTCTTTACTCAGTAAAGATAAACCATTGACTGGTTTAAATTAGATTAAGAGTGTCTACACTATGTTTTGCAGCTGTTCATGTAAATCAGTTAAAATCATACCTTTAGTTAAGCTGATCCAGGTTGGAACAAAGTTTATGGGTTCTGCATCTTTAACTGCTATCAAACAAAAACTGCTAATTGATGTGAGTAGAAGTAAGTTTTCAGTTTTTGGTAGTCTTGTCTGATGTTTTTGATGTAATCAAAAACTATGGGAAGTATTTGTAGTATCTTGGCTAACTAAGTGTTTATTCAATCAGAACATATGGATTAAAAAGTTAATTTACAATCTTTTAAAAAAATTAAAATACCTGTGACTATTTTAATGTCTCTATTTAGTGAATGGAAGTGTTGTTTCAGCAGGGAATGCCGTTTTTAATGATACAGCAACTTACCTCCTAGCAGGATGCAATCCTCACGAAGCAGATGTAAACTGAGAAGAATTCAGGACCCATCAAAAACAGTGGAAATCAATTTCAATGTGATGTTTAAGGCAGGACCTAATTTCTGTATTTTTGGGTTGACATGCTTTTCATGTAACAGGTGTCTAAATTAATCTGTAATCTGTTTTATTCACAGAGGTGATTTGTTTGAATATTAGAATTTAATTCTGGCACCAAAAGTCCCACTAACATTAGTGTTAGATTTTGATGCTTTAATAGTATATGTGGAGGCAGGAACATATATACCCACATATTAGTCTCCTGTGTATAATGGACATAATTTTAAAATGGGGTTGGTGATTTCAGGTGCCTTGGTTTTCTTGATGCCCAATTTGATATACCTTACAGTTTCCTAATTTTAAAATGACCGATATTTAGTACGTTTGAAAATCAACCTATCTTAAAGTAAGTCAAGAAGGGCACAAAAATCACTAGATCCTTTTGAAACTGGCCAATATGTGCACACATAATGTGCATGTTTGTGTAAGTATAGGTACATATTAAGTGTTTTGCCTGGATAAGGACATCAGGATCAGATTTTACCAGTCACAAAGGTGATACTGATTTTACCAGTATCACAAAAGTGATACTGTAGTGCTTATCAGTCAAACCACAAAGGTAATATTGCTTACCTGTAACCACAATTTACTTCCTGTGAAGGGTACACAGGCTCCTGTATTTAAGAATCATAGATAATTGATGGGAAAGATGCAATATTCCACGTTGCTCATCCACATCTGGAAGAAGATTGTGTGTTTAGTATATGGCAGATACTGGGTCTGAAGCTGAGTCTTTTATAAGTCAAATGTAAACTGCCATTAGATGCAAGACCATCCTTGTTCTGTGGAACAAGCATTGACCACAGTCATGTCTTTGAGGGTGAGAGAGGATGTATATGTGAATCATGCTGCATACATTTTGCTGTGGTAAAGATTAATGAGTTCAAGGTAATTAATTAGCTCCAGTTTACAGGCATGAGGCCTGGCCCATGCATTCTGTAGTCTCAAATTTAGGATGAGTTGTTTTTTTTTTGTTCTCAATGCAAACTTGTTGATGACATCAGTTTCAGGCCTGCTGCCGATAACCAACAAAGATAGAGTTGGAGTGGAAATTATTGAGGTAGTTGTCAGTTCTATAAAACAGTTTTGAATTGAAACCTGAAATTATATATAATGAGGCATTCCTATAAACAGGGTTGCCTTAGGTGAGTAACATTTTGGACGGTATGATGGAAGTTCTGCAATTGTAGGGGAATAATATTAAGTCTCATGAGGCAGATTACAAATGAAGGAATGCTGATGCATATATACAAATATATATATGTGAATTTAGTGCTTGTGAAAGGCAATTGATAGACAGTTCTGGAAACTGAAGGTCTCTATCCCCTAGAAAGGTGTAACAGATAGCAACTATGCAAAATTGTGTGCACTGCATTGTCACTGGGACCTCGACATTTCTCTGTAGAGAGCTCCTCGAGGAATAAGATGACACAGTCTACCCCAGGGGTCAGCAGTGTTTTTGGGCAGAGTGCCCCAAAACACCTGCAGCATTGACTTGTAAGATCTTGGCGTGCCAGGGGCAGATGGCAGGGGAGCTGTGAGGTGCCTGATTCTTGTCATGGCAGCACAGCCCCTGCCCCTTCCCCACCATCTGCCCCATGGTGCACATGCCAAGCAAAATGCCTTTGCATGCTACACTCTGGCACCTGTGCCAGGGGTTGCTTACTCCTGGCCTATCCATTCAGGTCCTGATCCAGTAAAACATTTATGCATATGCTTTTATAGAAGCATGAGTAGAAGGATTGCTCACTAGAAGTTTAACACATTTGAATGATGTGTTGGGTGGAGGACTTAATTCTTGAATTTTCTGTTGATACTGCTAATGAGAGAACTGATTTTTGTGGTTTCTGTGATTTGATGTCTTTTCTATACCAGGATCCATAATGAGACCACCATCTCATTTCACACAGGTCACCAAGAAGCCTCAGATAGAGATATGTGATATGCTTTAATGAGGCAGAAGAAGGTGGGGGGAGGAGGAAGAGAACAAAGTCTTGCACTTTGGAAGCAAGAATGTTCCCTGTTTATCACTCAAACCCTGGTGCTTTGGATTGGTAGAGGAAGTGGCTTCTTCTTGGAAGCTGTAAGTTGAAAAATGTATAAAAGAACAGAAAAGAAGAAAAAGATTCAAACGCTAATATGTGCACACATGTGTATGTGAGCGTGCGCGCACACACACACACACACAATTCTGCTAATGTTAATGGTATTTTATTTGAATTTGAGACACTTCTCCCAATATGTATATATTTTAGAATAATATTTGATTTGATTAAAACATCATT
>NW_005842809.1:159450-168214 GCF_000455745.1 Alligator sinensis | reverse complement strand
GGAATACATGTATAAATCCTTGCAGAAAATGTTGAAAGTGAAGCATAAAGAATTAGCATTCAGAGACTTTAGTAACATTTCCACTGCACAAAGTTGTGAAACTTTCTGAAATCCTTGCAGGTCTTTTATTTCTACTGTCCTTTATTTTGGAATTCTATTCCTTTGCCCTTGTTAGGAGGCAAAATATTTGCAATTGTCTTTTTAATTTTTCTTGATTATATTTTAGTTTATTTTATGAAATATTTACAAATCTGAGTTCATTCTGTATTCCTGGCTGGTTATTTTTCCGAAAGCCAATATTGTGTCTATGGCATAAACCATGTGGTTCATGAACAAGCCAAAGTTCAGTTAATTTCAGTGAAAATGACACAGTTTATGGGCCTAATCCTCAACCTGCTAAAGTCAGTGGGAGTTCTGCTATTAATTTAAGTGGTCACATGAACAGACCTGATCCATCCCAAATTATATGTAGGGGGGATCAAGTCTTATCTCTGCCTGCAATTTTTGAAGGAGACTAAGGGAGTTCGGCATTCACTTTCCTCTGAAATTCAGTTGATTTGATGGCATACTTTCCTTAGTAGGAAAATCTCATCCTCCCAGTGAAATTAGTGGAAGATTTGCCATTGACTTCATTGATTTTAGCAGGGCCAGAATTTTACTTACTGTTTTACAGTTCAAGAACTAGAGAATCTTTTCATTGACTTTGTAAACCTATAAGCCCCTTATACTTATTTCTGATTAGTTTCCTTGTTATATAGCTTTTAAACGTTTTTGTCTTTCTGACCATTAATTGCTTTTCTGTGGAGCTGTGCACTTGTTTATTTTATGTTATTCAGTTAAGTACATGGTTAAAGAAAAATAGAGGGAGAAATGAAGACATGATCTTTTTTTTCCCCCTGAAAGAAAACATCACCTGCAAAATTCCTTTAAATAACCTACTGTATAAGCATGTATGTTTGCTTACTTGAAAGACACACTATCTTCTTCTTTTAAACATTTGCACAGCAAAGTAATGCATTATTGCATTTTCATAAATAATTAAAAAGCAACTTAAAAGAAAGTAGGCCAGTGAAAAAAAAGTGTTGGTTTCAAATTTGAGAGAAGAAAAAATATTTCCGTCTCAACTGTAAGTTCAATGAGATGGCATTAAATCCCATTGTCCCATGCCAAAATGACAAAAGATAAATATGACAGTGATAGAGTTTCATTTAAAAGAAAGGAAAGGAAAAAAAGAAGAAGAAAAAAAGATAGATTTGGAATGGTGAGAGGTTGTAAGCATCTGTTTTTTCTCTTAGTAAGGAAGACAATTGTGACCCCTTATCAGTTTTCAAGTGACAGAGGAGCAAATCTCTAGAGGTCCGCTTTTTGGATTTTCAGTATGACTTTCAATGCTGTGCTGAAATAAAGCAAGCTATTTTAGAACTGTGCATACGTTAGTGTTCTGGCACGGCATGATACAATAATGTGTGAAAAAGCATAAGATCACACCTTGGTGAAACTTGCAGATTTCCTGCATAATCTGACAGTGAGCTCTTGTCAGGTTTTGACTATATGTAAAGAGGGAATAACATTTCCAGAAGCAGGGCACAGGGCTTGAATGTATTTTTATGACTGTTTAGGGATTCCCCACCCCCCCCCAGATATATGCCTGATATATAAAGCACTTCAGTTCCACTGAAGCCAATGGAATCACTTTCATAGACATTAGGGCTGGAAGGGACCTCGGAAGATCATCGAGTCCAGCCCCCTGCCCAAAGGGCAGGAAGTCAGCTGGGGTCATAGGATCCCAGCAAGATGAGCATCCAGTTTGCTCTTGAAGGTGTTCAATGTAGGCACTTGAACCACCTCCAGTGGCAGGCTGTTCCAGACCTTGGGGGCTCGGACAGTAAAGAAATTCTTTCTTATGTCCAGCCTGAAACGGTCTTGTAGTAGTTTATGACCATTCGACCTAGTCGTCATCCCTTGGGGCGCTCTGGTGAACAAACGTTCCCCCAGATACTGGTGGTCACCCCTGATAAACTTATAGGTGGCCATCAGATCACACCTGAGCCTGCGCTTTTCCAGGCTAAAGAGCCCCAGGGCTCTCAGCCTGTCATCATAGGGTCTGCTTCCCTGACCTCTGATCATGCGCATGGCTCTTCTCTGGACTCTCTCAAGCTTCTCCACATCCTTTTTGAATTGTGGAGCCCAAAACTGGACGCAATACTCCAGCTGCGGCCTCACCAAGGCCAAGTACAAGGGGAGAATGACGTCCCGGGATTTGCTTGAGAAGCATCTATGGATGCAAGCCAGAGTTTTGGTCGCTTTTCTAGCCGCTGCATCGCACTGCAGGCTCATGTTCATCTTGTGGTCAATGATGACCCCCAAGTCTCTTTCTTGCATAGTGCTAGCCAACAGGTCAGCCTGGATCACCCGCCTGTCTTCTGGTGTGGATGCTTTTCCCCAAAGTTTGGTGTCATCAGCGAACTTGGCCAGTCCGCTTCTGACTCCAGTGTCCACATCATTAATGAAGATGTTGAACAGTATGGGTCCAAGGACAGAGCCTTGGGGGACCCCACTGGTCACAGGACATCACGATGAGTGACTTCCATCAATTACTACCCTCTGGGTCCGACCCCAGAGCCAGTTTTCCAGCCAGTGGATCGTGGAGGACCCAAGGCGACAATTGGCCAGTTTCTCTAAGAGGTGATTATGGGAAACCAGGTCAAAGGTTTTTCGAAGTCAAGATATATGACATCAATCTCTTCTTCCTTGTCCAGGTGATAGGTCACTTGGTCGTAGAAGGAAATGAGATTGGTCAAGCAAGACCTACCCGCAACAAACCCGTGCTGGCTATCCCTTAAGATGTGACCTTAGAATCTGTTGTGTACTTAACTCTCTTGTGAAACTGGAGTCTCCTTTTTGTTTTATGTTAAGGAAGATAGAGGAATGAATTTAATCTTTTAAATTATGTAATCAAAATTCAAAATTTGAAAAAAAAATAAGAAAGCCTAGATTACAAAAACCTTGATAATGAAAATGCAGAATATGAGCTGCAATAATTCTTCAAATGCTAATATTTCCCTCACCTAGCAGCGGATGCTCCGGTTTGCTGTTCATTTTAATGGAACTTTGAGAGAGAACTGGAGATTTGGACCAAAACATTAAGTTTTGGAGAAATGCCTGGCCAGTCCAGTTATTGCTAGATACTTTCTGTGCTTGATTGTTCTTACAGGTTGTCAAGGTATTCAGGTGACCTGAGATTGAGGAAATGATAGGAAAATCAGCTGACAGAAGTTTCAATTTGAGGCTGACAACTGTACAAAGAATTTTTTTGCAGGATTAAGCCAAGGCTGTGTAGGAGGTGAAGAAAGGCTTCCTCACCATCACCAACATATCTGAAAAGTTCAGAGGGGCAGAGATTTTTCAGGTGTTTAACCTGGTTAATTCAGATTCTTTCACTCCAGTGACCACAAGGCTTAGTGGTAATTCATAATATAAAGTGCAACAGAACTCAGGTCTGGTATACTCTGTAATGGCAAGATTCAAAAGATGCTTGGGTTGGGTGTATGTGTCCTAAACTTTCTAAGAAAAAAACCCAAATTTCTTAATAGAGATGGACAGAGGTAAACTAATCAGTCCCCTTTTTCCCCTCTGGTGGGAGTGATTATGTCCCAGAAGTTACTTGTCCTTGGTGTATTATTAAACATAGTTGTGGCCACTTGGCCAAAATGATAAATGTCTGTCTCTGTCCTTCTCAGCTTCATGCCATTCACAGCAAGGGTTGCATAATCTCCCACATGCAGGTGACACCCAGCTTTATGGATCCAACTCTTCCCTAGTCAGATCAGGTAAGTGACTTTCCTAGTGTTTAACAGAGTTTAGGGATTAGAGGGCACATCTATATGTGCGCTAAAGTGCTTTTCCTAATGCACATTAAATTTAGTACTTCCAATGTGAGGTACTAAGCAAATGCATATCAGGCTGCCTTAATGCACAGTAACCATCGCACATGGTTTTTAGGTGACAACGTGCAGTAGCTATTTTACTGTGCTTTAACATTATAGCATGGTTTTTTACATGATGCTTTAATGCTCAATAAAATAAGCTACTGCACATTAAAGTGCATGTGTAGACACACCCAGAGAGGTCCAGTTAATTGTGGCTTAGTCCAATTATGGCAGAGGTGAGGTCTGCAATGAGAGAGAAGGGAAACTGGGGTCAAAGTGCAGGATTTGCAGCATGGTTTCTGACTGAGTGGGTATGCTTGCAGTGGGTGAAAAAGGCTCAAAGCCTATGAATGGGGGAAGTCAGCACTAAATGATCAGAAACCAGTAATTTCTTACTGCTTTTAAACTTATGCATTTGGCTGGAAATTTGAGACCTCTACCTGGTCATCTGAACTCAGAGCTGACACGAGCAGGGTGTGGGGCCTGGGGCAAATCAGCCCATGTGGGGCCCCACCTCCGCTCCTATCCCATGGGCCCTGGACCCAAAGAAGCTGCTGATCAGTGCTGATCAGCTGAGGTACTTCAGCTAAAAGGATGGTGGCTTAACCAAGGGGCTGTCAGCATGGCCCTGCCATTCCCTTTTGGGAATTTATTTTCCCTTGGGTCTGTCATGGGTACATTTCAAGGTGTGATGCAAAGCCCATGTGTGTTGTAAGACTTTTTTAGGTGTGGGGAGTAATTTTAGAGTATAAGAGGGGGCAAGTCGTTCTGATGACACAGAGCCAGTATATAATTGCTTGATTATCACTTTATATTTTGTATTTGTGTGAACTATTGATCTGTCTTCAAAGTCTATGGAACTAAATTCCAGTAGCTTGATTCTTTCTGAAAGAGGAAAAATCCTAGATGTCTATTTAAAATGTTGGAACAAGTAATAGTGCTGGATGTTTTGTTCTTAGGTGATCAAATCCAGAAAGATTAGGGCATTGTGCAGAAATTGCCATCTTGCTTACTGAGTTACTAACTATCAAATTGGTGGTGACAGATGCTGGAAAATGTCTCTGTTTCCTAACAGTGACCATAAAGCAAGATGAAATGTAACAGATGCCATCTAGAATGCCAGCTACTGAGTTCTGGACCTGGCTCTACCTTAGTTCTGTTGGGGCTTGAGATAGTGCCTTAATTTCTCAGCTTCAGTTCCACTCCATGTACATGGGTATAAAGTACGTTAGAGGGAGATTGTAAGATTTAATTTTTGTAAAGTGCTTTGAGATCCTGTACTAAAGTTATGAGGTAAATGAAGTATAATTAGCAATGGCACTTGTTCTCATAGTAAGGACAATTATGTTTCTTGGCAGTACTTTCTTTTTCTGGGGAATGATATTTATTTCTGTATGAGACAGATCTCAGGCTATATATGCTGGGGTTTCATTTCCTAGGATTTTTTTTTACTTGTTAACTGACAGGGTTTTTTTTTATTAGGTCCCATATTTGATGTCTTGTTGAAGAGCAAATGAAGCATTATGATGCTATTTTTTGCAGCATAGAAATCTATGGTGACTCATTTAGTCTTTGTAATGCCTGTGACAGATTAAAAAAAAATCAAATCAGTTACTCTCCGTGAGACAGGTACACTCAACCAGACCCTATTTGAAAATTATTTGCAGCACTGCTAACAACAAAGTACATATTTCCCCCCCCGCCCCAAAAGAATCCAGCTTATCATGAAATGTTTATCAAAGCCATGTAAACATTGTCAACTGCTGAATTTTGAAGATAAATGCTTGCAAAACAAAATATATTGCAAAACAAAACTCTTTACAGTTAAAAAAAATTAGCTTGGTTACAGCCCTACTTGTTACCAACCATGCCAACATCTGGCAAGGATACAGAGATCTGGAAATTCATTGCTTGAAGCCATGGAACAGTGTGTTCTGATCCGACCTCAGTAAGCAGAGTCCAGGACTTGAACTGGAATCTTCAGGAGCAGAAGTCTTTAAGTGTCTGGAAAATTGGCCCATTGAGTCACCACGCAGGCACTAAAACAAAACTAATTTTAAGCAGGTCAGAGTTCAGTGATTCCCTCTGGAATCTAAAACTTTTTCCCCCCTCCTTAAAAAAAAAAAATCTTGTGTTTTAAGTGAAAAAGGGTCAAAGTTGATGCACTGTTACAATTTTTGAATGCTTTCCCTTAAGAACAGCCACCCAGGCTAGGATTAGCATGAAGGGCTGCTAGGCTAGCACTTCAGTGTCTGGGATAAAAATATTTTAAAGCAGTAAATGCAGTCAGTACAGAAGGAGAAAGATCCCTGGGAGCCTTCTTCAAGAGTGTGTGAGCTCAGGGCAGCAACTGCAATGTAATTTAGGGCAGCATATGTTTCATAGCTTTGGAGAAGATTGCCTCCTTTTAATGTTGCATTGGAGGACTGTGAGATAGTAGTAATTTTAGGAAGGTGGTAGTTCTGTTTGTTTTACATTGAAAACTTCAGAATAAATAAAGAGGAACATCAACTGAGGTGGAAATGTAACTGGAAAACTACCAATGAATCCATTTCTGACCAGGCTCTAGATACAGCACAGGAAAATATGCAGAGGGATGTTTTCATGGGGATGGAGCTGTAAAGAAACTTAGCAAACATCAGAGAAATCAGGTACGTACTTTCCAAATCAAGAGAGCACGCTTTTCTCTAACGATCCATTTGGGAGTTAGATGCTCCCTGTGATTGGGTGATATGAGGCCCAACATAATAGTACAAACTAATTTCTGAGCAATTAAGAAAAGCTGGTGTTAATTTTACATCACTAAAGCACAGGTACTGTGAAGTACTGAATTTTCTCTTTCCAAAAAGATTTAAGAGGAATGAAGAAGGTTTTCTCCTCCTCTTTCCAGTGATGAGCTTTGTTAATATTTTCTTCCCCACGTCTCAGAATTCTTTTTACATTTGCAGATGGGAAAAGCAGAGGCTAATTTACCTCAGCAGGCTTGTATATAAATCCCACTTGTGTTGTGAATGGTTGTCTCTCTTTATTTCCTCTGACACAGTGGGCGCATCTACATGAGATGCTACTGTGCAGTAGTTACTGCACATTTTTTTAGTACTTGTATAAGCAAGTACTTAATAAATGCACAGTAACCAGTTAATGGGCAGTAGCACCAACTAACTTCTTTTAAGTGACACTACTGCGCAGTAGCATCTCAGCACAGTTTTTACCATGTAATGCTACTGCACAGTAGTATCAGGCTACTGCGCAATCAGCATCTTGGGTAGACGCACCCAGTAGACTAAGACAGGGAGGATTAGCTAGGAGAAATGGTACTATTATTTATCATTAGAGCAAAAGACTAGGAGTTAGAAATTCTGGGTACTTTTTTTGTCTCTGTTACATCATCTCTCTGTGCTAGATCATGAACCCCTTCAGAGTGGTGAATAGTCACCCATCCAAATAGTATTTCTGAAGTAAGTTTACTCATGTGAGTAGCTGATCACAAATGGATGGAAAGAATTCATGATCTGATTCTCTGTGACCTAGTTGTTATTATCTGTTAAATAGCCTTTACTTAACTAGGTATGTAGGCTGCTGTCATGATGTGCAACATTTGTAAAATGCTTGTGTCATTGGATAAAAGGTGTGGCAGAAGTGGAGATTATTAGCAGACACCTCAGTCTGCCTTGATTATACATAAAGTTGTGTGAAGTATGTTTCCTTTTCATCTGCTTCAGGTCAGGGATGGGTATACTCTGAGCTGATTCCATCCTCCAGTTTATTGCAGTCCCATTCCTCTCAAGCGTCAAAAGAAACTATCATATTTTATTTAAAAGGTTATTTATTTTAATTGATATTTCGGTAAAAATTACTGTCAGCAGTTACTTTTGCATTTCAGATCACAGTTTACAGCTCTTTGAAGTTTGCATGTTTGAAGGAAAAAGAAGTGCTTAGGATAAGCTGAACTTGAATTAAATCATGTAGGCAGATAACAGATTGAATTTGCAGTATGGCTTGTTTTGTGAGGAAAGTCAGTCAAATGATGAGTAATGCTGAGCCAACTTGCATCACAACAGGAGGTGGTGCAGTTTTAGTGCAAGATATTGTGGTTCACTGCATCTTAATTATGGACCAGTTCTTCCAACTTGAGGGATGATGGTTCTGAAAAATAAATGCATTTTCAATATGTATAAACTCTATGGTTCCCAATCACGTAATTATGATAAACCTGGTACAAATGCTGGAATTTTCAGTAGCACTTATTCATAACTTGCAGATTATTACTTACAAAGTCACAATTTTAGCTTTTATTTAAAAATATACTTTTTTTCTGCTACTGTGTGATGGAAGGTGGGGGGAGGGGGTGGGCAGGTGCAGTGAGAAGGAAGGTCTGTTGTGTAGTGAGGTCTGAAAGTCAGAATGCCTGGAGTTTATTCACAGCTGAACTACCAATTTTCTTTTTGATCCTAGAAAAATCACTCCACTGTTCCTCTGACAAGTTATCCTAGCCCAAGAAAGCTGCAGAGTATGTACATGCTGTGATACTCCTTTTTGTTTAACTGGAAATGCTTTTACACCTTAACTAGCTATCAGAACACAATGGGTCAACAGGATTGTTCTCTTTATCATGGAGCACACCTGAACTCTCTGCTAAGGTAGTGCCTATGATTTCTTAGCAAATATTCAACCCAGTAGGGAGCTGCAGAACTCACCTCCATCTTCCAAGGGTTAACAGTAACCTATAATAATAATTTTGTGACACAAAAAATGCTTCTTTTTATGCATTACCTATTTCCAGAGGCCTAATTTAGGTTTTGTATCAAAATGGATATCACAAACTCTCTAGCTTC
>NW_005842809.1:144261-159438 GCF_000455745.1 Alligator sinensis | reverse complement strand
CTGCTGAGAAGGAAAGTGCTATTGAGAGTCTTCTCTCTCTCTCTTTCTTATGGTGGCATCTGGGAGGGGTGAGGGAACAAGGAAGCAATTGCTCATATCACTAGTAGTAAGTATAAATAGTGGTGCAGAGTGGGCTGCAAAGGTAAAATAGTTTGACAGAACTGTTATATCAAGGCCTGACCCCTTTTTATGTTGTATTTGAGGCAAAATTTACTCTTCTAGCAAAGAAAAAAGCTGAATCTGTTGCATAAATTTATGTTTTAACCACACAGACATTACATGTACTATTTAAATTAGGTAAACACTGTGATATAGTATGACAGGATTACATATATTTATGGATAAATACACACAGATAATTACATCCAGTGATAGCTTAATGTACATGTCTCTTCTACAGGTTCATAAATTCAAAGACACTCAGAGTCAGGTTCTGTTGCAGAGCCCGCTGAAACTTGTTTCACTGAAGAAATGGGTTGTTTTTTTGTTGTTGAAAATGTTTAACTTTTGATTGCATTAAAAAAACCTTAGAAATCAAAACCAAAAATTCTTTTATTGAAAATATTTTTATTTTTTAAAACAAAAAATGTTGACTGAAAACATTATTTTAACACCCTTGTAGGAAACAGAATGGTATGGTTTTTAGATTGATTTTTATTGGGGAAAAACAATAATTTTGTGGGAAATTTAAATATCTAGGCTGAGTGAATACTTTGGGCGCATAGCTTTCCGTACTAGCTTTTTTCATTTGTAAATACTGTGATGCTGCTATTAGAATGCCTTAGTTGGACCACGTACTTTGTCTGTGCCTCTGTTTCATTTACAGTGCCCTCTGGACACTGATAGGAATAATTTTGCACAGCCATAAGGGGAGTCTGAATAGTATTTTTTTTTTTTTTTTTAGGGTGTCTCCCTGTAAACATGTTCCTGTACCCACAGGTTGGGACACGAGAGGGACAGGGAAGTAGAGATGTTGGCCACCTTCCTTCTGTGTTCAAGCAATAAATAATGCCCATCTATAATTCAGAAATATCATGCAGCACCTGGATTTAAGTGGAGGAAGTCAGTGATCCAGCCATAAATCTGAATTTGCTTCGACTTTGGGGATGTCAGAACAGATGTTCTGACTTTGGGGATGTCCTTCCTCTCACCCCCACTCCACTTTGTGTTTTAATTTTCTTCGTTTTTAAGAAAGTATATTTTGAAATGAGGTGGGGGAGGAGAGTAATATGCCACTAACATGCTTTGGGATCTGAAACTCCTTTGGACCCCATAGGATGTCAATGGACTCATTAAGATTTAGCCAAGTTTTATGCATTATTCATAATATACATTCACAGCATGCACCCTAAAGACTGTCTCCTGTGAATGCTTAGTCAGGATCATTTGCATTCTGTATTATGGATCTATAATATGGAATACATTTAGCCACATTTTGTGTATTATCATTTATACATATTTCCAGCATATATTGTTAAAAACTATGCAGGAAATGTATTTAAACAATAGCGTGTGCTTGTGTATTATACATCCTTAAAACTCCTGATGAAAATTAATTATTGCGTATGTGCAATAGACAACTTCCTCCCCATTTCTCCTTTTTATAGCTTCAGTAACATTTTAATTTTACTTTTCTAGTATGGTTTAGGGCTTTTTAAGTCTGGGCTGATATTTTACAAATTTTTGTTTCCAGTATAAACAAAAACATTTATTTTTGAAGTGGAGGGTTGGCAGGTGATAAAACATCAAATTGAAGCTGAGATGTTTGATAATCATAAAGAGCTGTTTGCTGCGAGCTTGTTGTAATCCCATGAACATTCTTCCTGCTGTACATGACAAGACGAAAGAGTCAACAAACTGCCACATCAAAAAATTAATGTTCTTCTTGTCACTGGATGTGCTGAAGCTTTTCTTCTCTTTTCTCAACCTCTCTTGATGTCAGAAATAATGCCTGGATTGATCCAAGTATTACCACTAGCTTACTGGGCAGCCCAGGACAGGTTACTTAATGTATCTTTGCCTTGGTTTCCCTACCTGCTAACTGAAGATTTTACTGTAGTGGATTTGTGAAGAGTAATGGGCTAATGTTCATAGTTTGCTCTTTGCACCTGATGTATCCTTAGGTTAGTGCTCTACAGTAAAAATTTGGCCAAGCAAGGCTCAGTTCCTCTGCAGTACTTTCCCTTTACCTGAGGAGGAGTCCATGTAGGCCCAGGCTGGAGCTGGGTGGAGATTATCTTCCATGTACAGAAAATGAGAGAGACTATTTTTTCTGTAGAGGCTTTCCACTGTGGGGATGTAGGAAGGGCTTTCCAGGCGCTGTCGGAAGCAGGCAAATGCCTGTACGAAAATCTGCATTGAAACTGTGCTTCTAGATATAAAGGAGGACCCTGAGACAGTGCAAAGTGCAGGGTCTGCTGGCACATTCCAAAGATTGGCTTGTATCAAGGGGCAGCCCTCATGTGTTGTCAGCAGGGTGGAGAGGAATGCAAACCCAAACCTCATGGGGGAACTACGAGGTACTCCATGCCACTTCTGTTGGGGAGGGCACAGTCTTTATTGCATAGGCGCCAACTTTTATTTTTGATGGGCGGGAGTGGGAGAGAGACTAAGATAATGGACATGTGGTAAGTTTTATGCAATTCAGGTGACAGCCGCCTTCCTGAGAGGGGGCCAGGGCCCTCAGGCCCCCATGCACTTAGCACCTCTGCTGTATTATTATGTCATGTACAGGGCCTAACTTAACTTTGGCAAGATGCATTCCAAAAGGGAATAGCCAATGTAGGCTGGGCCTGAATCATCCTTAGGTTTATTTATTTATTCCCAGTGGTTTCTTTAAGGTACCAGATAGTATCCATATGTACATGGTCCTGTGTCCTGCAGCAGGCTCAGTAAAAATTTTGTTTTGTAGTCTACTACATGGAAACATTTGACTCTTCCATGGAAGTGACCATAGTCCTTTTTGGTCAGACGTTGTCTAATACTGCACAGTTTGTTGTATTTTTGTGTTTAGTAACCTGGCAAAAGTTTTTAGAATGTTCTAACTCAGGGGCGGGCAATTATTTTGGGCGGAGGGCCACTTACCCAGTTTTGGCAAGCTGTTGAGAGCTGCATAGGTAGCCCTGCCCCTTGACATATGCCCTGCCCCCTGGTTGCCATCTTGAGACCGAAAGTCCCATCCCCTTAACCTCTGACCTTTTCCACCAGAAGGCCTTCCCTTTGCCCCTGGACATACTCCTTTGAGGAAGAGGGTTTGTCATCTAGGGGAAAAAAATAAAAAAACAAATTACTAAAAATCAAACACCCATAATAATATATTTTAATGGAAGTTAAAAAATATATTTTTGATCTACATATAAAGCATAAACACACACAAATCAGAAGTTATTGCATAAAAGCTCAAAATGCAGTCTTACTTGTATATTGTGGGAGGTGTGTATGGGTGTCAGGGGGTATGGGGTGGGTCTGCGGTTTGTGAGGAGTTATGGGTGGGTGGTTATGGGGTTTGTGGGGATGTGTGTGTGTGGGTATGGTATTGTGGGTATGGGAGCCACGGGATGCAGAGCAGCCGGGGGGTGGGCAAGAAAGTGGGGAAAGTGGTGGCAGGGGAGGGTGGCAAGTGGAAGTGATCAGGTGTGCAGGAGCCTGTGCAGGAGCCCATCTGTGGGGCCCAGAATGGGGTGGTAGGAGCATGGGGTGTAGGCAGGCAGGGGCCTATGTTAGGGGTTCCCAACCTTTTTTATACTATGGACCTGCACACTGTATAATTTACAGATTTAAATTTAATTTACATGTTTAAATTTCATTTTTATGGGGGTTTGGGGTTGTGAAGATTGGATGGGGTTGGGACACTGGAGGACCCTGCAGGGGAGTGGGTTGCACAGGCGGTGGCCCAGAGGGACCCAGTTGGGGCTTCCTGGAAAGAAGCGTCTCTGCTGCCTTTCCTAGAAGCAAGCAGCAGAGTTGCCTCCCTGTCTTCCACCCTGGGCATTTCCCTGCTCGCATTCTCCTGCTCCCAGGCGTGGGCGGGATGGAGGGTCCTGCCTGGCCTGGCACAGGCCCCAGTGCACGGGCAACACCTTACTGGGCTTAGTCATGGCGGCAGGAGCGGGATGGGGCACACAGAGCCAGCTGCCTCCTTCTCGGGGCTGCCCTGCCACCCGCACATCACTACTGGTGGTGGAAGCCACGGCTCCTGTCTGGCTGCCGCGTGCCTGCATGCTCCCAGCCCTGTGGCATGGGTGGGGATGACCGTGAGCAGCCCTGACCCCTGTGTCCTGCATTCGCCCGTCCGGGATGAGCGGCGGCGACGGCAGGGAACAAGCTGCTGCTCAGCATGGGGGAAAAGCAGCCGCTTTCCTTCCTGCTGCCGGGACTCCCTGCGGCAGCCATCCAGGCCTCATGTGAGGTTGTCCTGCCTCTCTGCCACGTCCCCGCCGCCTGTGGGGCAGCAGTGGCAAAGGAGAGAAGGCACAGGCAGTGCTGCATGGGCTCCAAGCAGGTACCACAGGGAGCACTGGTGGCGGGAGGCAGAGGGGTTGCTTTTCCCTCCCCGGATGCAATTTTTTCCCCCTCAATAATAATAAAAGGAGGTTTTGCAAAACATCTTCACTTTTTTAAATCAGCTCTTTTATGTATGTAGCAATGGAGGGTTCGAACAGTTACAGTTTGAAGGCATAGGGCCAACTTTCTTTTTGTTCTATATTTGTACAGGGCTTAGAACCAGGGAGTCCTGTTTCCTGAGAAGGGCTCCTAAGCATTAAGGTAATACAAGTAATCATAGTAAGTGTCAATTCAGTGACAGTACTGCTATTTAATTGGATTCTTGTGCAGCATGAACTAAAATGAACACAGGCAAAGCCATCAGAAGTAATTTTTTATGTTTTTTCAGATATGGGATGCTAAGGCAAGGAAGGTGGCTGAGGCATTAGATTACATCTTGGTTGTTGCACTTAATCCAGCAATGGATGATTTGCTGGAGTTGGATTGTTTTGGACCATCCTGAGTTAAGGAACTGAGGCAGAGAGACATTATCAGTAAAATCAGATGCAGAATACTTCTCGGCTTCACAGGGGTTGTAGTGAAGGCAACCTGAGGAATTTTATAGTCATGTGCAAGACAGGGGAAACCTATTTTAAAAATACATGAGATCCTGGGATAATTTACCATAAAAACAGCCTAAATGATGTCACTAGATCAGTTTCCTTCACCACAAAACCACAACAAAAGAACCTAAGCAACCGTCTCCAATAAACTAGGCATCACAACATGCCTTCCAGATCAACAAACATGCTATCTGTGAGTCTAGCCTCTGAGTTTTTCCTCCAATGTTTATATGAGCACTGTTTATATTTAAGCAAATGCAAGCTCAGTGTCATGTTTGATATTCTGGGAGCTATTTCCACAATTTGGGTGCAGTTTGCCCTTCGGCACGTCTCAGTCCAGACTACAATGCTGTGTGTGACAGTACAATCCCCAGGCAGCCTGTGATTCTGCGCCTTGTATTTTTCTCTTGAGCAATCTAAATTCCAATTGTAAAATGTGTAGTATAGCAATGAGCATGTTTTGTTAGTGTTATTAGGCTTATGATGTGGAAAATAAAGAACTTGCTTCCTACTGTTTTGTGAAATTTCTAGGAAACTCCTAGCAGTTTTATTTAATATTTGCAATAGGTAGCTTTGTATTTCTAAATGATTTTAAATAGACTTTCTGCAAAGAACAGCTGTTTAAATAGGAACTGGAGTGCATAGAAAATGAGCGTTCAATATTAGTTGGACTCACAAGGGATAGTACTAAGCTTCACTTCCCCTCTGCCTTAGTAATAATACCTTTCATTTACATAGTAACTTTCATTCAAAGTACGTCTATTGTGGTTACTCATAATACTTACATGAAACTTTGCATTGGTAAAAAGTTTTAAGTGTCGTTATTAGGGGAAGTATCATATTATTAACCCCATTTCACAGACGTTAAAACTGTGGCTTAGGTGGTGATTTGTCCATATATCATAGATTTTATAGACATTAGGGGCTGGAAGGGACCTTGCGAGATCATTGAGTCCAGCTACCCTGCCATGGGCAGGAATTCAAATGATCCCAGCAAGATATGCATCCAAACACCTTTTGAATAAGTCCAGAGGAGGAGCTTGCACCACCTCTGGGGTAAGTCTGTTCCAGACCCTGGACACTCAGACTGTAAAGGAGTTTTTCTTTACATCCAGTCTAAATCGGCCTTTCAGAAGTTTGTGGCCATTGGACCTTGTTATCCCTTGGGGAGCCCTGGTGAGCAACTGTTCTCCCAGATCTCGGTGCACCCCCGTTATATACTTATAGGCTGCCACTAAGTCCCCCCGAGCCTTCTCTTCTCCAGGCTGAAGAGTCTCATGTCCTTCAGCCTCTCCTCATGAGGCTTGCTCTCTTGGCCTTTGATTATACAGGTGGCTCTCCTCTGGACTCTCTCAAGCTTATCCATGTCCCTCCTGAAATGGGGGTCACAAAACTGGATGCAGTACTCTAGCTGTGACCTCACTAAGGCCGAGTAGAGTGGGCGGATGACATCCCTGGTTTTGCTTGAGATGCATCAGTGAATGCATGCCAAATTTTGATTTGCTTTACCAGCTATGGCATTGCAATGGTGGCTCATGTTCATCTTGTGGTCGGTCAGGACCCACAAGTCTCTTTTAGTCGTGGTGCTAGCAAGTGTATCACACAGTATATTAGTAGCAAAGCCAGACATTCTAGTCTTCCGATTCCCAGTTTTGCAGTTTGTTCACTGGACATGCTGTCTGTCTTTTGCCTACCTTAATGCACAAATCATTCCTGTCAACCCAAAACACTCAATACTCTTCAGTCAATCCCACCTTCTCATCCCTCAAACCATGACATTTTAAAAACAGTATATTTTGGGCTTGGTTTTTTTTACTTGGCTCTTCCTTTTGAGCTTTCACCATTCAGGTTTTCTATCTTTCCTTGTCAGCTATGAAGCACAACTACTTAAAAAAAAATAAAGCTGAGATTTTCATGTAACCTCATGACTTCAGGAACCAAGGCTTTAAGAAAAACATCAGCCATTGCAAGGTTTGTCACAGGACTGGAAACATTGTAATATCCATTTTGCACTTGCTGAAGGTGAGACACAAAGATGTTAAAGCTCAACTTTTTGTTTGTGCACACCTCCAGCAGCTAATGGCCAAGTACATTTTCAGACCTCTTGTGTTCTCTCATATGCAAGAATTTGCCTCCTAGTGCCCAAAGGCGAGGACAAAGCTGCACCTCACAAAATAAAAACAGACCTTGGGGTTATGCTGGGTTTGACTGTCCTAGGCTTTGACTCGCATCAAAAGAGGTGGGAGTCAGTCATTTACACACACTACTAGAATGGCAATTAACTGGAATTAACCCTGACTGGGAGGAAGGGGACGGGGCAGGGAGTGTTATCTCAGTACTTACAGGTACTTCAAGTGGGGCAATGGGCTAAGATCTGTAGGATCCCAGAATACAAGGCTTTGTCTTGGGAGAATGGGAAAAATCCAGCATCTGTTTTTAGCCACACATCTCCCTCCTTCATGCAACCTTGTTGGGCATGTGGGAGATATGGGCAGAAGTAAGCTGCGTTCCTTGGAAGGGATCTGAAGCAGGGCTGCTGCTTCTGCTCCAGAAGCAGTTTTCAGAAACAGAATTCCTTTTGGGATGGTGCAGCTGTTCACAACTCCCATGCAAGCAAGTGAGCTTCTAAAATTAGTGGCCAGATTTGGCACATTTTGGCCTGACTTGCCCATTATCTTAGTTGGTAATGGCAGAGCCGGAAATTGTGTTGAGGATCTTGTTGCTCTGCAGTACATTAGAACTCTTCCCCTCTGTTGTTTTTTAGCCACTTTCTATTCTTCCATCACTTATGAATTTGGTTCTCATTATTTGGACAAGATGCAGTGACTGATTTTTCTGTTACTGCTCCACCATCTCCCTTACTGATGGTTACAGAGAGCATCTAGCCCAGTATCTGTCTCCTTGTCTTCCAGTTATGGCTGAGAGCTTTACTTTTAATGCTGCACTGTTTCTGGTTGGTTGGTTTGTTTGTTTGTTTGTTTGTTTTAATGGTTGAGGATCCAAACTTGCCTTCAGGAACGGTGACAGGGCTTTACCTTGAGGAGTGGTCTTCCTTGGTATTTCTATGGCTTAACCCAGGCCTATGATGTTGTCAGGAATGATGTGATGGGTATATCAACAGCACTGTTTCCTCCTTCTCCTGTTTTGGTTCCTCCAAGGAATAACACCATGAAAAGGTGTCTTTTTTTACCCCTCATTCTGGTAAGCATTATTAATGTTCAGAGTCATGTTGAAACTTGCAAGCACCAGGATATTCCTTCACCTCTCATACTTCTCACCTAAGCTCAATTAACAAGATGCACAGAAGCCGCTGCCTTGTTTGTTATTGAGTTTAAAAGCACTGAGCCCAATTCTCCACTCCCTTATATCAGTTTCACAGCTGTGGTTCCTCACTGATTCGAACGGTTTGTCTTGTATTCAGACTGTTTCTGTGTTTATAGTGATGGGAAACAGCCAAGGGCAGGAGTCAAATCGGGTCATTAAGTATTCTTATTCTGGAACTAGAGCTATCCCCACTCTTCTCAACTGGATTTTAACATTACATCCCAGTAATGATCACTGAAATGTCAGCATAGTTTTACTGTGCATCAAAGCATGCAAGACAGGAGAAGGAACCATCCTATTGCAGAGTTCAGCCCAGTTTACTGGGAGGGTCATCTTGAAGGGCTTGAGTGGGGCATTTGAGCTCTTGTGAAGGGGAGCCAAGCCTAAGGACCCCAGAAGTGCCCATGTTTTGAACATTGGTCATAGTTTTTGGACTGACTTTGTCAAGTTCACTCAAAATGTTTGTGGCTCTGTTAAAAAATGAACTCCCATGTCACACGTGTATTTCCTCAGTCTGGTTCCATCATAAACAAGTGCCCACATTACTTAAAAAGAACAAAACTGAAACAGAATCCTGCATTTGGCACAGTTCACCTGTTGACACTGGTTGAGAGTCAGGTAGAAGGCTAAGGACTGAAAACATGAGACACTTTACTAGGACGTTTTAGGAAGCTTAAACAGATGCTGCCAGTGGTGCTGTACCTGTTCTGCAGTATCATATTTCTCTCTTCATGACTCTTAGTCCAGCATTTCCTGTAAGCAAACATTTTAAGAATAATGCTAAAGTGCAGTGATTGTTTATAATGCTGGTTCACCGCGGCAAGGGAATATGTTCAGTAAATAAAATGTAGGCAATTGCAGTCTAGGTTGCAGCAGTCTTGTTTCTTAAATATTAATACTAATACCAGACTTAGAAAGTAAAACAATTTTAAGGAACTAGCTGGAGAAACTGTACAGGTGTAAAAGCTTAAGCATATGGTAGAGCAGAGATTGCCAGTGAAAATGACAGATGATTAACATTCATTAAAACTTTTAATTAACACCTTGCAAAATTCCATAAAATGATGCTGCATGTAAATGATGTGTGATGTCTTCCAGCATTCTCTTACCTGTTTAAAAATGTGGGGGAGGGAAGGGGAGGAGAGTATTGATAGAAAAACTACTTATCCTAGCAATTTTCTCAACCCAGAGTTTGTTTGTGGTGTCATCAGAATTGCACCAATCAAGTTTTTTTGAGCTTCCAATACGGTAAAAAAAAATTTGGCATAGGTAAAAGTTAATCTTCTGTGTTCTCCAAAGACAAAAAATTTGTTGTTGTTGTTGTATCTTCTCATTTTCAAGTGTCTTCATTGTGTAGCAGCATTAAAAATAGATCCACCTGAAGGAATAGGAAGGGCTGCCCTGCAGAAGGACAGAGTGTGAAGAGACAGAGTTTGTCCCAGTGGGGACACCGTTTGCCTTGAGGGCGAATGAAGCTGCTCTGGAGGCAGTCCTCTTTGAAGTGGGAGGGGTGGCAGGGTTTGAATGAGAGACCTTAGCAAAAGCCCGGGAAGAGCCCTGGACTAAAATTGGCTGAGAGGCTTGCTTAAAAGAGGGGAGCAGTTTTTCCTGGGTGAGAACAAAGGGGAGAGAGAGGGAGTGAGAGACAGGCTGGAGACCAGGAAAAGGATCTCCCCACGGCTACCCCTCCGGGAGCCCCTGTGAGAGCCCTGCAGAAGTAGCAGCCTGGACCCAGAGTGCTGCACTGTGTCTGTTCTCCCTCCTGTCCCCTGCCCTGGTAGGACAAGAGAGGAGCTACCTGTGAGGAGGCTCTGAGTCTGGGAAGACCTTGCTACAAGCCCCTGTGTGGGTGGGAGATGCAGGGCAAGGGGGAGACTGCGGGAGACTGCCCTTGTGCCAGCAGGAGCCCTGGGCTAGAGGGGCAGGGACTGCCAGCCACCAGAAGCCCCCGGCCAGGCAGGGCCCTGGGGAGGGCTGCATTTGCTGGGTGCTGTGAGGCTGTGCTGGACAGGGGAACTACTACAGCTTGCAACCCAGACACTGCTCCCCGCTGAGCCAAGGATGGGGGGGCCTGGGCAGGAATAAATTATCTTGCAGGGACTGCAGGGGAGGAGCCAACAGCTGCTGCACGGAGACCCCTGGAGCTCAGAGTCGGACACCAGCAGCAGGGAACACCCACGCTTCTTGTTCAGGGCGACAGATGCAGTCCTGCTCTCTGAGACACCCTGCCAGGGGCAGTGCGCACAGGGTCCTCAGTACACAGTGTACAAGTTATAGACTGTGTAAATAAGTTCTTGATGGTTTATTAGTTGGAGTATCAATATATTTATTTAATGGTTCCTTATTGTGGGTAATTTGTACACCTTTCCCTAGTGTAATGTATATCCAAGAAGCATTAACACTTAAGCCACCATCACCAGGTCATGCAGTGTAACATTTGTTTTATTGCATTGGTTATATGTTACCTTGTAAATAATTAAATCCTGGAAATAGTTTTATTATGGTCTGCAAGGTTGTTTGATTGTGAGGGGAGGCTCTTTGCTCAGGGACCCTCGAGCAGCTACCCAGGGAGCTGAGCAGGGCTACCAGGTACCCCAGGATCCCACTATTCTCGTGAAGGCACAGGTAGTGTCGTGTCCAGGGGTACAATTGTAAGAGAATGGACTTATGAAACCAGATCTTTAGAACATCAGAGCCAGAGACTACCAGAGCAGGGTGCGGGGTCTGAGGCAAATCAGCCTGTGCAGGGCCCCGCCTCTGGACGCAAGGAAGCCGGCAGTGGATTTGGCGACAGGGGGGTGCTGAATGGCCAGATGCACCCGATTCAGCAGCAGGGGTGCCAAGCGGCCAGACATGAAGTTGGAGGCAGTGTGGAGTCGCTGCAGCTGCTCCGCCCAGCTCTGCGGGGGCCCCCCCAAAGCACGGGGACCAGGGCAGTCGCCCTGATTCACAACCCCCAGGGATGACCCTGACCAGAGCTTAAAGGGAAGCTGAAGTAAAAAATATTTTGATTGTAGAAAATAATAAACAGCAATGGGTACAGTTCTGCATAACCTTACTCATGAGAGTCATAGTATTAGCTTTGCTGGAACTAGTTGCATCATTTGTGATTACTCACATGAACAAGAATTTTTATGGTGTTCTTTTCTCTTGCAAGTACTGTACTTATATGAAATCTCTGCTACAGTAAAAGAAACTGTATACAGAGCTGACTTACATACTCAGTGCTAATCTCTGAAAAGAACTTCCAAAACCAGGCTTTATTGCTGCTAAGGTAATCAGTTTTTCTGGAGGGATGGAAGGAAGGAAAGGTTTTACTTTTGTAAGGTTTTACTTGGGTAAAGTAATGGTGATGGGATCTAATGCATAATTCACACAGTCGTGCCTCATGCCATGCCACATGCATGGCAGGAGGCATGATTGTGGGATTGTGCACTAGATCCCATTGCGCCTTAGTGTCGTGCAGGGGGAACCTGATCCTGAGCTCCCCCTGCACTGGCAAGAAGCAAGGTCCTGTAGCTAAGAGCCCCACACACCACAGTTGAGAGGTGCCAAGCCATGGGGGGCATCCTATGGACCCCTGAAGTGATTCTGCACTTGTGGGGGAGGGCGTGAAACCCCTGCGGTGGAGGGGGATCAGTCCTGTGGCAGTCCTCCCACCCTCGGGCTTTCATGCACTTCCGGGCACAGGGAGCGTCCTGTGGAATGCTGCTGGGACCCAGAACCCACAGTGGCTGGGGCTCAGAGCCCCAGCAGTTGCGGTGCGTGCAGCCCCAACTGGGCAAGGTGCAACCCTGCAGCTGGGAGTCCTGTCAGTTGATGGGACTCCCAGCTGCAGGGGAGACCCTGCTAACCATGTGAATTAAAAGCTCGATAGCAACCAGCTATAAAGTTAATGCACAGTTTTTAGGTTTAACTTTATACCTGGTTGGAGATTTTTATTGTGAGATAAGTATTTTGCACTTGGAGCTGATCTCTGGGTAATACTGCAGGTAGCCAGTTAATTGCACAATAGCTGTAAGGTGTAGAAGAAGCCACAGAAGCCAAGCAAATTCATGGGAATGTTACCACTAGGTTTCTTGAGCCCTGGTACCTGGATTCCTTATTCCAAAAACAGTCCACACTTGGTTTTTACATACTGCAGAGTACATTGCTAGGCATAAATGTTATACAGTCCTTTAGCTCTGGCAAATCATAAGTAGAGAGCCTTGGATCCCAGTCATTCTGCATCCTATACTTAGTTGTCTGAAGTCCTGTTTGGTGGCTCATGAGCCACCTTTAAATCTTGTTGCTAATCCCTCTCAATTAATTCCTGAATATGGAAGTGGAAACCGTTAAAAATCTTTTTTTTTTTTAATCCTTTAAAAATTTTATTTAGGCAACTATAGAGACAAAATCCAACATAGAAGAAATACACAGGGATTGCATGAGGCTGTAGTTATTACATGGGAAAATAATACACATGACACTGAAAATAATATACAGTACATATAAATGAGCACCTTTACTATTAATGTAGTGATTAGACATAACTTATACATATATATTCACTAATTTTCATTAATATTCAAAGAATCTGGATAGAGACTGGTTTACGAGCTGGTGAGTGTGTACCCTTTGCATAGGTGAGGAATGGAATCCATTTCTAAATATCTGTCCCTCTTTTTTCTATGCTCTAATAATTTCACCTGATGGGATAGTTTCTCTATCAGATGAATGTCCCATACTTTAGCATATCACCTATTCAGTTTGGGATGGGAGGGAATATGGTTTTTTTCACATTGAGAAATACAATATTTAGTAGCTAATTACAAGAAGGACACACCAAGTATAATAAGGAAAAACAGCAGTTAATAAGACAAACCAAAGGATTCAGATGGATATTACCACCCACCAGAACAGTTATTATTCAGGTCACTTTCTCACAGACCATTTAGATCATTTGGACACAATTACCAAATATGGAAAAAGAGACTTTCTCCACAGCTTCTCCAGCATGATGCATCATCATTATAAAATTTGTATTGGATCCTAGTTGGAGAAAGGTACCATCTGTGGGGTATTTTGTAAAAGTCTTCTTTGTGTAATATATATGGAAGATGAATAGCCTAGTTCCCATTTTTCCCTCCATTACTTCAGCTCATTTTCTTTCTTCAGGTCTTTTTCCCAAGCCTTCACATGCTTCACCTTCCTTTCTATCCCTTTCTTAACTATTTTTAGAGTGACCCCTTTTTAATACTATTACTAGTTTTAAAATGAAAATGTACATCTCAGCATATATTCATCAAGTTAACTGGATAAGCCTCTGCCCCAACTCCGTAGTCTTTGACTAAGGTAGTTAAGGACTCAGCAAGATTAGGACAAGAATGGTCAGAAAAAATCACAAGATGGGTTAATTTTTAAGGCCATCTGGATTTAAGCACAGAACTGAAATGTGAGCTGGGAAGGGATGGCGGAGTGGATAAGAACTGTTAGGCCTAAAATGTTAGTTAGCTAAAATGTAGATTAAATATGTGCATCAGCCATTTTGGCCTGTTATTCTGTGTATTTGGAAGGTTCTTTTTGTATAGATGGGAGTTTCTTTTTCCTATTTTCACCCAACTGCCAGGTCTTCCTTAGACTTCCCATATGTGCTCTTTGCATGAAAACTGTCCTCCCCCTCTTCCAATCCCACCAGCCTGCCACTCTCGCTCTGGCAGAATTTAGCCAGAATGGATTTTAAGTGAGAAAGTTTATTTAAAGGTACATGTCTGCCTTAAATATCATGCTTCTTTTCGAAACATCCCTCCACTCAGCCTTGGTGGGCTGTAAAGCAACTGGAGGGGAAATGTCTCATTTTTCATTTTACACTCTTTGTGCATTTGACAGCATTTGGAGTGGGATTTTCAAAAGCTCTCAACAGGGGCCTAACCTGGCTTCCAGTGAAGTCAACAGGAATGGTACTGCTAGTGCTTGGTTAGTTTCACTTTTTTCCCATTACAGTTAGCTTTCCCTGGTGCTTGTGTGGGTCTTTCACACAGCAACAGTGAAAAAGCTAGTATTAAAAAGAGAAAGAAAAATGTGATTATGAAACCACAGAATTGGCAGAAAAGCTTGGGGGCAGCTGTAGAACTTGGAACTACTCTTAACTCATGTTTAAAAATTGACTAGGTTTCAATTTGACACTGAAGCATCCCTCTTGAATGACCTCTCAGTCAGTTTTGCTCTCACTGGCATGTGACTAAAGCTGGAACAATTCCATTGAACCCAGTGAATTAACTCCTGACTTACCCCACCATAAATGACAGCAGAATTAGGCCCTTATGTTTCAGTCCATGTTCTGTGTCGGGTCTGTAACCAGCTCTGAATTTCAGTAAAGCGGGAATGCAGGTAGAATATGCTTTACCCTGGTAGCATTTTGACAGGCTGATCCACAGTGAAGTCCTATACTACGACAACAATTCTTCCTTGATCCATGCATCTAACATTCATTGCCATGAATGGGAAAAATGTGCATTCTCAGAAGGGTTACTTAGACAGACCTAAGGCTTAATTCACTGAAGCTGATCTTTTTCACTCTGCTGAGGTAAGAGGTTGAAAGATGACACTGAGTAGCAAAGAGGGGAGAAACAGAGTTGAAAATGGACAGAAAAAAGCACAAAAATGTATTCCTGTAAATACTATTTGAAACTTATAGATTCATAGATGTTAGGGTCGGAAGGGACCTCAATAGATCATCGAGTCCGACCCCCTGCATAGGCAGGAAAGA
>NW_005842809.1:124070-140394 GCF_000455745.1 Alligator sinensis | reverse complement strand
GCTTACCTTTGGGGGACAGGTGAAGCCCATCCCAACTGAGCATGTCCCTTGTCGTGATGTGCGGGTCGTTGTCCAGGAAGCCGAAGCCTGCCTCGAGACACTACTGCCGAATCCGCCAGTTCGTCTCTCGGATGCAGTTCTCATGCTGTCTTCCGCGTCCGTTCACTGGTAGGATGGAAGAGAATACCACCTGTGCACCGAACTCCCTCAGCACGCTGCCCAGAGCACTGTAGTCCGCCATCAGGTGATCGGGGGTTCTCCTGGCTGCATCATTAGTACCCACATGGACTAGGACCATGGGGTAGTAATCGGTGGGCTTGATCCTGTCCTGGATTACCTCCTTCACATCCCGAATCTTTGCTCCGGGCAGGCAGTATACCTCTCGTGTTTAGGGGTCCTGGCGACAGATGGGCCCTTCCGTACTTCTCAGGATGGAGTCGCCTATGACGAGCACTCGTCGCCTCCTCCTCTGGGTCCGCTTTGATCTCTTGACCTGTTCGGAGTGTGAAGAATGTGGTGTTTCTTCCCGCCCAAGGGTTTCCTCCTCCCCTTCCATCTCCTGCAGGGTCACCAGGGCCTTGGGGCACAAGGCTGCAGCCTGGCTGGAGCCAGGAACCGGCAGCAGTGGGGGTAGGGGTGGTGGCAGTGATGTGATTTCTGCACCAGTGGTGGGGTGTGGGGCTGCAGTCTGACCAGACTTCTCCCTCTCTTTCTCCTCCTCCTAGCTTAGTCATTTGGTATGGATTGTATGTACGTATATACTTTAGGAATTATTTTTTTTTAACAGTTGAACTGGCAAAAGTTGTATTTGGGATATAGGACATTTTTTTTTGGTAGGTTTTAATATGGAGATTTCATATGCAGCCAGATGACAGAAGTTTGCTTGGCTATTTCCAGATAAGCTGAAATGAGGTTTCAGAGGCAAATGGGACAAATAGGATTAGACTAATATCTGCAACCTTTTAAGGCTATGGACCTGATTGACCTAGCTTGCGTTACCTTCAGGCAAGTAGGTGGGTAGGCTCTCGGACCCAACTGCAGCCAGTGCTTTTACCCATAGCAGCCAGGGAGGGCAGCTAATGCCAAAGATCCATACTGTCGAATGGTGCGGAAGCCTATAGGTGACTTGTTGTGTCATAGATGTGCCCCTCCAGATTTCTGCACTGACAGCGGGGCATGGGGCACAAGGCTGCATTTGTTATCCAGGATTTGTTAGCCAGGAACCGGCAGCAGTGGGGGTAGGGGTGGTGGCAGTGACGTGATTTCTGCACCAGTGGTGGGGTGTGGGGCTGCAGTCTGACGGGACCCAATGCCCGGCAGCAGCAGGGCAACAGTGACAGTGTGGAGTTGTCATCCCCCCCCCATTGTCAGCACTTACACGTTGCCTATACCAAAGCCCCACATCTGTGGGCCAGATCAAATGGCTCTGCAGGCCAGATTAGGGGCCGTAGGTTACTGACTCCTGGCTTAGACCCATCCTTTTCTGACCCATCTCCAGGAGGTTTCCTTTTTAGATCAGTTAGAACAATTTTTTATGTAGTGTAATGGGATTTGTTAGGCAGTCAAAACCCTACCTTTGAGCTTATAGACTGCTTAGGTATAATTGAACAGAAAAAAGGAAAGCAAACCTCCCCCCACATATATAGTCTTGTTTTAGGGCAAGGGATAATAAATTCATAATTATAACAATAGGAATAATTTAAAATCCTGTCCAGAACTTGATCATAATTTTTTTTTTTGAATGATTTAAACATTTTTGCAGAGAGAATGCAAAGATGTGCTTGGTACAAAGTACAGTACTTTAGAATATATGGCAAGCCTATTCCCCAGTAAAAAGAGAAGAGTTTTTGTTCTGTAATATATCCTGCATGGATATATTGGATGTGCCAAAGTATGTAACCCAATAGTTGTTACATGAAACCATGCATGTACTGTAACTTCAAGGAGGAAGTGCAGCCTTGCATTTAAAATACAGGAATAGAAATCAATTGATACCAGTTTTACACCTTCCTTTGATGTTGATTTTTCTGCTTGTCTGTACCAACGGAAAAAGTGTTCCTGTCCCTCAATCTCCTTTCATAAAAAGGGGATGATAACACTTATTTACATAGGGATCTTAAGGCTTAATAAATTAATGTTTACTTTGAAATTCTTAGATGGAAAAAGCAAAGATCATGAGTAAATGCAGCAGCTTTCTTAAAGCTGATTCATTAGAATTCCATTTAAATCTATAGTTGGGTCAACTTCCTATTTCAGACCTCCCTGAATCCTATGAACTGGTATAAGCGAAGGCTGCAGATTTTTGTCAGCTACACTGCAAAGCCAGTGGACATTTCAGAGTCTCCTGTCCCTGCCAATGAATGTTCTACCTGCGTGTGCTTTTGGAAGTGAAAAACCATTCATTAAGGCCACATACACGCAGATTGATCCGCAAGAAGCAGACCTTCACAAGTGCTCATTGATACATTGCAGTGAAGCTCTGCATAAGGGCATATATGTATAGCTTGCAGGATGGGGCCTCCACATTATATTTTGTGACCTGGGAACCAAGAGTTCCCCTTTAAAGTAACAGGAGAAAAGGTTTTGTTTGTTTGTTTGTTTGTTTTTCTTTTTCTTTTTTTTTCTTTACTTTTCTTTGTTTGAAAATAACGTATATTTTCCTCGTTTGGAATAGACCTAGTTACAGGATCACTTCAATTTACCACAGTGCTTGCAACTCTCATGATTTTGGAAAGCTGAAGCTCCCATAAAGATTTGAAATGCTCCAATAATATTTAATCAGTTCACATGCTGCATGTGCTTGAGCAGTGAGCACTTCTGAAGAGCTGCACCTTTTTCAAAAAAATGTGAAGTACGCTGATAATATCGCATCAACTTGTAGAGTGCAGAGAGGTTTAAAATTATTGGAGCACTTAATTTTTTTTTCCATAATTGCTTCAATTTGAAGGGGACTAGGCAAAATACCAAACTGAAGATGAGCTGCAGTAATAGAAAAAAATCACCAGTCAGGAACTAGGATTTAAAATTAAAACACCCAATTAAAAACAAAATCACACTGGAAAAAGCTTAGAGCTGAAACCCTGATGAGCTGAGACATTTGTCCTTATTGGCTGCTAGCTTCTGGGGCTATTAGAATAGTGCTACACATTTATTTAACTTAAAAGCTGCAGACGGAGCTAAGGGAGAATCTGAAATGCTTTAGTTTCAAATCTCAGACAAGCGTTACACAAGAGAAAACCAGTTTTCTTTTCCAGTTGCTTATTGCACCATGGTGGATAACCATCATACCTGAGGATGGGTCAGTTAAAGGTTAAACCCTTTTTATAGCAAGTTGACAATAGGCTAAAATATTTAGCACCACTGTGGATACTGTGTATTTCATGAAGTGCTTTTAGGTACGTAATTGTATTTCATAATGATTTTATGAGCCTTCAATTCAGATTTAAAAAGCAGTTGTATGTTTTTAATAAACCCAATCACACCAGCTCAAAAAAATTTCTTATTTTTCAAATTGGTGAATTCACCATTGCAAGTAAAAAATGAATAATAAAAGTGTCCATTGGTCTGGCTTAGACATAGTATCAGTGTCTTGCTGCAAGACAAAGATTTGACTAATAAGAATTTGTATTAGTTTTTTCAGGCAGGAAGGAACTATAAATGTACACATTTTCCATGCATGTGTCTTCAGTACTAAGTTTTCCCTGGATCCTAGTAATTGTTATGCTGGATAGGTATGCATTAAGTGCATCTCAGGGTCTGTGCTCAGACCTGATGAAGAATGCTTTGCATTCAAAAGCATGTCTAACTTTATCCTAACAATGCAGTTGGTTCAATAAAAGATATTATTTGTTTTACAAACATTCTTCAGTATATTCACTTATCACAAAGAATTAAAATTCAAATGTGCTTTCCCAAATAAAGGAATGAGAGTGTGTGTGTGTGTGTGTGTGTGTGTGTGTGTGTGTGTGTGTAGGCGCTGCTCTGTTCAGCATTGAAACAAAACCAACTTTTACTCTTTTTTGAGTTTCCATAACATCAATTCTTATGTACTGATCTCTTTTATCTAGCCAGCTTCCACTTCACCATCTCTTCTGTTTCTATGGCTTCCACTCTTTTGTGCCACATCTACCTCAAGGTTTTCCACATTCTGATCTTTCAATTCAAGTTCAGTTTAGTCTGATACAGATATTATGCAACCAGTGACCTGACCTAGTGTTCTAAGAAATTATTTTTCTCCTTTTTTCAGAAATAAAATGTGTAACGACCCGTTTTTCAGATGACTCAAAGTAATGAACAAGTATAAACTCCAGAGATTATATTTCCCTTCATTTTCTTCTTTACCCTTACTCTTTGTAATGTAAATTGTCCTCAGGAGCACAAATCCTTTGCATGCCCCAGCATTGGAAGTTAATACTTTAAATAGTTACGAGGATTTTTTTTCCCTTTCTCACCTGCACCGTATCCTAGCTTCAGTGCAGTATGAAAAAAAGAAGTGAGAGGAGCAGCAGTGATGGTTGGCAATACAGTAATTGCACTGAATTTTGATTAGCCTTAGGCTTAGTTTGCTTGGGTTTTTAATTTGCTCATCAAGGTGGATCTGAACTTGGAGAAAGAAAACTCACAGGTTTGGTGTTTGTTTGTTGTTCAAAGTGGGACCTGAGATCACACCATTAAACTGTGGTGACTGGGAGGGAGGACATGAGAAACAGATTCTGTGTATGAATTTACATTCATGTTTCCCCTTTAATAAGACTATTAATAAGAATTATGGCATAACAAGTTATTGAGGGTTTTCTTCTTTCTATGCATGCTCTTTTTTGTCTGAAAGAAACGAAAGTTCGCTTGTCTAAAGAGTGACCCACTTTCCTTCCTCAGCCACTTTTTCATAGTTGATTATGAAGTGTGTGGGCACATTATCTGTGGCCACATCTACATGAGACTCTGACTGTGCAGTCATTTAGTACTTGTGTATGCGTACACAGGTACTAAATGACCATGCAGTAACTGGAGTTACTGAGCAGTAGTGTCGCAGACTGGCTATTAGGTGAAGCTAACTGTGCAGTAGCTTGTTACTACACAGTAGCGCCACGTCACGCTTCATGCTATGCAACACTACTGCACAGTAGTAATGAGCTACTGTGCAGTCAGCATCTTGTGTAGATGCAGCCTGTGTCAAGGAAAAGTACCAGATTCTTCTCTGAAAAGTATAAGAAAGTCCCCCACTGAAAATTATGGAATAACCTGCCCATAGGATGCATTTCCTGCTCATCTTCTGTCAGTTAAATTGTGGCTCAGGCCCTGAAACTTACAGGTATATATTTCATAGATTTCATAGACATTAGGGATGGAAGGGACCTCGAAGATCATCAAGTCCAGCCCCCTGCCCCAGGGGCAGGAAGTCAGCTGGGGTCATAGGATCCCAGCAAGATAAACATCCAAATGTTTCTTGAATTAGTTCAGAATAGGTGCCTGCACCACTTCTGGAGGGAGTCCATTCCAGGTCTTGGGGGCTCGGATTGTAAATAATTTTTCTTACATCCAGCCTAAAATGGTCTTGTAGGAGTTTATGACCATTGGTCCTTGTTTTTCCTTGGGGTGCTCTGGTGAACAGACTTTCTCCCAGATCCTGATGTACAACCTGATGTACAATGTACTTATAAGCAGACACCAGGTCCCCCCTGAGCCTGCTCTTTTCCAGACTGAGGAGTCCCATGGCTCTCAGCCTCTCTTCATAAGGCCTGTTCTCTTGCCCTCTGATCATGCGTGTGGCTCTGCTCTGGACTCTCTCGAGCTTCTCGACATCCTTCTTGAATTGCGGAGTCCAGAATTGGATGCAGTACTCCAGCTGTGGCCTCACCAAAGCTGAGTACAGCGGGAGGATGACATCCTGAGATTTACTTGAGAAGCATCTATGGATGCAAGCCAGAGTTTCGTTTGCTTTACCAGCTGCAACATTGCATTGGTGGCTCATGTTCATCTTGCGGTCAATCATGACCCCCAAGTCTCTTTCAGCAGTGGTGCTAGCAAGTGTAGCACTGCTGAGTCTATAAGTATGCTGTGGGTTTTTCCCCCGCAAGGTGTAATACCTTACATTTATCAGTATTGAACATCATCAGGTTTGTATCCGCCCACTTACTAAGTTTATCCAAGTCAGCCTGTATTGCTAGCCTGTCCGCAGGTGTGGATGCCCCAAAGTTTAGTGTCATCGGCAAACTTGGCCAGTCTGCTTCTGACACCAATGTCCACATCATTGATAAAGATGTTAAAGAGAACCAGTCCCAGGACAGAGCCTTGGGGGACACCACTGGTCATGGAGTGCCATAATGATTCACTACCATCAACCACTACTCTCTGGGTCTGACCTTGAAGCCAGTTTCCCAGGCATCAGATTGTGGTGTAGTTGAGGCCACAATTGGCCAATTTTTCCATGAGGAGGTCATGGGACACCAGATCAAAGGCTTTTTTAAAGTCCAGATATATGATGTCAATCTCTTCTCCCTTGTCCAGGTGATATGTCACCTGGTCATAGAAGGAGATGAGATTGGTCGGGCAAGACCTACCCATGACAGACCCATGCTGGCTGTCCCTCAGGATGCTGCCCTCAGCCAGCTTATCCAGAAGGGTCTTCTTGATAATTTTCTCCAGAATCTTATCAGGGATTGAGGTCAAGCTGATTGGCCTGTAATTTCTGGGATCTACTTTCTGCCCTTTCTTGAAGATGGGTACCACATTGGCCTTCTTCCAGTCTTCAGGTACTATTCTATTCTATTAAACATTTTCTATCCAGTGGGCCCATCTACACATGGTATTACTGTGCATGAATAAACTGTGGAGCTTATTGCTCCTGGGTGCACCATTTGAACGTGCACCTGGGAGCAATAAACTCTGGAGCAATAAACTCTGCAGTTTATTCATGTGCAGCATGTGGAGCTGGGCTGGAGCAGCCCCAGGTGCCAGAGGGCCCCGGAGGTCAGCCTGCCAACTGGGGGCTGCTCCCCCCAGCTCAGCATGTGGTGGAGAGGCTTTCTGGGGCAACAGGGAGCTTCAGCGCAGGGCAGCAGGTAGCCCCTACACTGAAGCATCCTCTTGCCCCAGCCAACCCCCACAGCATCTACATGTGTGCTGCTGCTGTGGAGGTTTTTACTCCACAGCAGGATAGTACTTTTATTTACTCCAGCCTAGATTTGTTTACTTCAGCTTAATAGAGGTGCATATATAGACGCTGAGACGTTTACTACAAGCTAATTAGCGAGCTGTGCAGTAAATGTCTCGTGGATGTGTCAAGTTTTATGCAAATGTGGATGCTTCTGTTTATCTATGTCCTCTTCTTTAAACTCTTGGCATTAATATCTTGTGGCAGTGAGTTCCTCAGGGTAACGATGTGCTGTAAAGAGTGTTTCTTTTATCTTTATATTTCCATAAAGAGTTGATTTTTAAACATGTTGCTTTCTATTTTCTTGGCTGTCTTCTTTTTGTATTATGAGAGGGTAAATAAGAAGAAATCACATGCATAGTAGTCAGAACTTTACATACCTTTGTTATTAATCACCTCAACAAGCTGAAAACGTCCTGTCTTTCTCTGTGTCTTATGTAAAAGTATTTCTATGCCTCTGAGCATTTTTGAGACCCACCTTTGACCCATTTTCTTTCTGCTTTTTCATTTTTGAGACAGAATGACCAGAACTGAAAACCATGCCAAGGTTTGTTTGTTTTTGTGATGTGGGATTCAATCCACTAGGGATTGGTTGGGGAGATCTGCCAATTCATTTTACTTACTCCAGAAAACACCAATATATTATAACATATTTTGGTCACTACTGACCTGTGCTGTCTTTGAACTGACAGACTAGAAGTGAAAGGCTCATTATCTAATCCCCAAGTCATGTATTCCTTCCACAGTGTTTGGCATTAAGATACTTGAGGAGGGATTCTCTGTTGTGCCAATCAGGTGTCTTAAAGGGATTGGATTCTGGCCACAAGCAGTCACCACAGAATTCACTTGTCAGAGACGGCTCCCTTCCTGAATGTATGTACAGGTCATAGGCTATATGCATCTTTTCCTCACCATAGCACATTGGAACAGAACGAGTATGTTCAGATGAACAGGAAACCCAAATCAGTGGTGGAACTATAGGCTGCTCCTTGGTATCAGGTTTGGGAACATTGTTGAGAGTCAAGAGTGTTGTAACTGGATTGTTGATACTTGTCCCTCCACATAGATGGGCATTTGCGTCTTTATATCACTTTAAATGAATTAATTACTGCACTTTGAACATGTAGAGCAATCATACATGTGCCAGGTATGATGATTATTTTTGATGGTTAATCTTTTGTCTGCAGAAACCATTGTCAGGCCATAGCAAACTGAAGTTGCGATGGCTTAGTTTAGATATCTATTTTAGACTGAGTGTCCTACATTAGATTGTTTCTTTTTGTACTGAAGTATGCTCAAGTAGCACTGTATGACTGCTATTCCTTTGGGGCCTCAACAAAAATTAGATGTTATTTCATGAGACTCCTAGTTGGAGAATTTGTATATAAAAATAAATGCAAGTTGAGGGAAAACAATATTGATAAGGAAACCATTTTCAGCACTATGATTCCAATTGGCAATTAGAAACCAACAGGGGGAAAAAAACGAATACAATGACACTTTTCTTTAAATGAAAGCCTCCTTATCTCTATAACCCCCTTTTTTAAATGAGAGTTCAGCCTTTCAGTAGTTTTAGCAGCTAAGGCCCAGGTTTGCCCACGTGGATCCATGATAGGATCTAAATTTGTACATTTTGTGTTTTGATCTTAGTTGTTATCATCTGGATCAAGAGTTTCACCTCTTCCTAGTGGTAAAATTGTGCTAGTGCTACATGTCTCGCCACTTAGGCAAAGTCCTGTTATGTGTTTTACAGCAATCTTTAGATAACCAGTTCAGTTTGTTCGGACTGCTAATCTGTTGTTAATACTGTGTCTGCTGCTCTGATTATAATCAGTGGCAAAACCCTTTCCTTTTAAGGAGGAGTTCTTAAGATTGTGTGCCTCTATGTTTTCTCATAGGCAGTAGCATTTGCATAGCCATGTTTGTTTAATCTTGTAGACTAGTTATGAGGTTAGATTCTTTTCCAACATCTGTCTTTTCCCTCAGGATGATGGGCAGGCTTTTTGCAAACAACTCTTGATCTTATAATTGATCTGGACTTGGAACTCCTATTAAATTCAATAGAGATTTTGAGCATGGAACAATTACGGGATCAGGACAATGTCTATATGATTTCAGTCAAGTTGTGTAAAATGTCCTTTTCTCTCCCACCCTCCTCCAGCAGGGAATTGATTTCATGCTTTTCAGTCTCCTGGTCTATTTATTAGGCTTTTTATTTAATGTTTTATTTTATTTATCAGTTTATTTTTTTTCAAAATTTGGGTTGGGTTTCTTGAAAAAGCATTAAAGATCCTGCCTCGCTTTGGAGACAGCAGACTGCCATTCACCTTGGAACAACAGCAAATAACAACTCCTAACAATGGGAGCAAGAATAGTGGACCGAGAAACACAGAAATGGCGGATGTTGAAAAGCAATATTCGTCAATGTTGGGAAAATAATGAAAGAGCAGACTGAAGCTCAATGGAAAAGCCATTTTGAAAGGAATGGGCAGAATTCTACTTTTATGTTGCTGTCAAAATTCAGGATTTGTTTTCTTTCCATTCTGAGCAATATTTTATTTAGTTTAATTCAGATGATTGTGATTTTCTTTGACCCATGCAGCTTGTACTAAATGTGATTTTAAACTTCTGTGACTTTTAAGTGCATTTGTTTTAGGGGTTTTCTCTTTGTAGACCCCCTTGCATGGTAAGCACTAATAAAGAATTAGTATTTAGTGGTATGTACTCAGGGCCACACTGCGATATCCTTACATACATAAAGAAGTACTGTACTCTCCACAGTTCCCTCCGCTGATGTCAGTAGGACTGCGTGTGTGGTTAGGTACTATTGAATGCAATTCATGCATGGTTCAAAAGTGCTCACTGTTGACTTAAAATAAATGTCAATGCAATTCATCACTGAGAGCTTTTGATAACTCTACCCTATCATTTATAATTCTATCCATAGTTAATTTGAGCCATATTTTGTCTATCCCTATTTCACAAGCTGAAAGTACTGTTCTCTAAACATAATACTAATGAAATTCTGCAGAATGTAAGAAGCTACACCCACAGGATTGTTGAGGGCAGAATACTGTCCTTATTTATTTTGATTTTGATCTAAAAATACCTCTGGTTATCCAAATCTTTGGTTTTGCCTAGTTTAGGATCTTTCCCATTCTGCTAGTATTTTTTTACTTTCTTGTTTGTGGATGGAATATCTAAAAATTCAATGAAAAGGGGAAGCAGAAAGGTTTGTGGGGAGATTGAAAAAGAGTCAGTAGTGTTCAAGCCAGAGGACTTGCCAAGCTTGCCTTTTTATATACAGGGAGTAGAGGAAGTAGTATTAGGGCGTAGTCTTCAGTAGACAAGTGAGGAATGGGCCAAGAAGAATGATCTGGGTTGCCTGTGGGGCAGTAAAGGGACAGAAGAACAAGGGAGAACAGGAAGCAGTAATTAGACCTGGGTAAGCCTGTATTCTCATTCATATTTTCCTAGGCTCATCTTTCCTTAGCTCTATCTGAACCCTTGGAGATTTTCTCATTAATAACACTGTCGCATTACAGTAACATGGAGTGGAACTAATTGAAAACAAAGGTAGAGAACCTTTGTCTTCGTTGCAAGGAAAGTTTTCTTGATTATTTTATTTTGTATTTTGGTGCCTTCGAAGATAGTTTTTAATGATTTCAAAGTTCTTGAACAATTCTGCTGGACTCCTAGGTTCTATTACTTATTTAAGAGACAAAACAGCCTCTCTTTGGTATTTGTGTGTGTTTTATTCTAAAATGCCAAAAGCAGAAACACTCACTAGGAGTAAATCCTTTGTGTGAAATAAAACACTTATTTTTGGAAGAGCTGCCTACCTTTTGTTCCATGCTGGAAAAGGTGAGGGTACATGTTATTCTGTGGGAGCTCAAACAGCTGAAGCCAATAACAAACAGTGCATACAGTATTTCATTGCAGATTGATTTTATGCAAGTTAATGTAGCCATTGACTTCAGATTCTGAAAGCCATTAATACAGAAACTGGTATTTTTTTGTTCTCACACTTCAGTGGCCCTTCACCACTTGGAGAGCCTACATTATGCCATGTTTGGAAGCTACGAGGTTAATAGTATGGTTGGAGACAACATTACTTTATTCCAATTGTCATTTTGTTTATTGGACCAGTTTTCTGAATTCAGACTTCACTGAACTACAAAGAGGAGATTGTACATGTGTGTCAACTGCATATTGTAACCATTGCCGTTTATAGCTCCTTGCCTCAAAGCAATTAAACTTGCTAAGGATTGAGGGATAAAAAAAGCGGTAAACAAATTCCAAATGTGTGGCCACTTGCTGGGTCATAGTTTTCTTTTGAACACAGTCCTGCCAGTATCATGAAACAGAAAATCCCCACAACAAATAGCAGAATTGAAACATCTACTCCTGCCACAAGGAGACCCGTGCAATGAAAACTGATCCTAGTGAAATGAACTCGATCAGTCATTTCATTGTATTAGCTGAAATTAATAGGCTTGGGTTAGAAACTTAATCCCTGTTACAAAATTTTTTTTTCATGGAAACTTCATCTGCATATCATGCTTTCTAATTTGACCATTTCTGATGCATAAGCATAATATGATTGCTTACCATATACAAATTATCTGAAAGCAGAAACATGCATGAAGAGTATATAGGTTACATTACTGCATGTTACAGTCACTGTTGCTTCCATAATTATTTCCTTTTAACCATGAAAAATATTGCTGGGACACTTTGTTTTCTTTTCTTTTCTGACCTCCCTCTCCCACTGATTTACTTTAATATTGGGGGAGTTTGTTATGCTTCTTTGCCTTGTTTCCTTAGTTCATGCATTAGAAGGAAAAAAATATCCTAGTTTTATATATTGAAATGTCTGATTTTATTATAATTGTAATTTGTTTAACTTCGTTGCCTTCCCAGTGCTTTGAACTTCTTGTAAAACACTGTATAAGCATGGGGTGTTCTTGTTCTTCCTAATTCTGTCTGGCATTTACAACAATTCTTTCGCTATCTATAAGTGTATGGTTCCTGGCTCTGCCAAGAGTAGCTTAGAGTCTGATCCACTCCTTTGATATGAATGGGAGTCTTTCCATTGACTTCAGTGGGAGGTGATTCAAGTCCTTATTCGTTCATCTTTGCAAATTGAATTCCATGCTGTTCTTTGTGGTGAAAAGCCAGGTTTTACTGAAGTCATTGGGAGCTTTAGTGCTGATTTTCAGTGGAGCCAGGACTTCACCTAAAATCCTGCCTAACTACATTTTTAAATATCCTGGCTATGGCTACTGGATTTGTCCTAGACAGCCTGCTTTGGATGCAAACACAGGTGATGAGGGTAATGGAAAATGTTCATCTTGAGGCTTAGTTCATGTCAGAGTTACCAAGCAGCTGGGTGGGGTTTGCCACAGATATAAAAGACAAAATGTCCACTAGGATGAAGTCTGTAATTTGCCCTTTCAATAAAAGCCTGCTACACTGAAGGGACATGGAAGGCCAAGTGGGGGGTGGGGGGGATGCCACCCATGCAGCAGCTCTGAGTTTTTAATGCTTATTATGTAAGATTGTAAGTTTTAACTGAGGATAGTTCTGCACATGCAGTGTGTTTGCCTGGGAACAAATGAAAGTTGTGCAGGATTTTGATTTAATTACTTTTTAATAGTTTTTTTCCCCCTGATTTTAGTGGTACCATTTCAACATTTCATACACTTGTGAGTGAAGCCCCCCGCCCCCCTCCCAATGGCCAAAAAAGAAGTCAAAACCTGATGACTGGCTGTGCTGTTGCAAAATCTATGTAGGATGTGAAGAGTGTTTCCATCTGTGAGCTAGGTAACACCCTCTTGCCTCTCCTAGCCACCACCAAATGTGAAATCTCAGTGGAATTCTTCCACCCTGGACATCATATAAATATGCTCTCCTGCTTACATCTCCAAACTCCCTCCCACACAACACCGTTTAAAAAAAAATAAAAAATATATATGTATATAGTTAGGCTCAAATACAGCCAGATTTCCACAAAAGCTTTCCAAGAGAAACTGTTAGACGCCCTTGTAACCAATTTGCTGTTGAATTTCCCTACGTAAGGGAAAAGAAATTGCTGATCTTGTTTGAACCATAATCGGGAACATTACTTACTTCTGTGTGTGTATGCTTTGCTTGTAGTGTTAATATATTTTCCTTTACAACAATAGCATTTGTAACCAAGGAAAGGGCACCTAGAAAATGGCTTAATGTAATTTGTGGATCTGCAGTAGAGTTTATTTTAAAAATCTGACTATCGCACTTAAGCCCAACAGTGTAGCCAACTCTCATGATTTTTGGTGGTGTTCTTAAAGTCTACATTTTGGGAATGTGAAAAACGTAGCTCATATATATATACACACACAGATTTCTGAAGTGTAGATTTGAAGAACAATGCCAAAAATCATGAGATTTGACAATACTGGCCCGATCTAGTGATAACATTTAATTAAACTAGTGATAACTTTTAATTAAACACGTGGCCGGGGCCCCTATGGCTGGGAGCCATGTCAGCTAATTGGAGCTCCCAACTGGGGAGGCCCATGTGGACCCCCAAGTCTGGGAGCTCCCAGCCTATGCTAGCTCCCAGCACATGCCCCCATGTGTGGGAGCCCCATCAGCTGACAAGATTCTCAGCAGTGTAGGTGCCTTGTGCATCCCTGTGGCTGGGACACCACAACTGACATGGTCTTCCAGCTGCAGGATCGCTTCATGCAGCCCCATGGCTGGAACAACACAACTGCTGAGGTCTTTCTGCCATGGGGACCCCTAGTGTGCCCCTGTGGCTGGGAGCCCTGTCAGCTGAGGAGGCTTCCAGCCACCGGAGCTTGCTTCTTGCCAGTGCACGAGGAACCTGGATTTGGGCTTCCTCTGTGCTGGCAATAAGGCGTGGGAGGTAGGAGATGGGATCTGATTTGCAGTCCCGCAACGATGCCTCTTGCCATGTACGTATGGCATGGTAGGAGGCGCAGTTTTGTGGATTGTGTTGGATCCCATTGTGTCTTTATCTGCATGTGTAGAGGAGCCCATATGAATACAGCATGCGTGTTTATTATAGAAGTCTTTGAAGAATCTACTCCCAGAATTCCAAAAAAGCATAATAGTTTATCTTTTACAAAAATTTTAATTTTTCATTTCTCTTATTTTTCAAACAGTTACAGTTTAACTGACTCTTAAACTGTTTCTTCTGCCCCTAGGGCTTCTTTTCCCCTCCTATGTGTTGAAGGAAAATCAGAGCCTTATAATATTAGAGAGGAAAAACATGTCTTGTCTACTTGTCACGACATCTATGCTTTGCCATTTTTTGCCACCCAAATGTGATAGGGCAGTACGTAAAATGTGTGAAGTCTGTGACAAATGGCAGCCAGAGCTGGGAATTCAAGGAAAATGATATTTGCCTTTTTGAGGCTTTTGCATTTAAATCCAGCAAAGTGATGACTGACTCTTGCAAGGTTATACTAAGCCCACTCAAAACTACTTTACATGAGGTGTCCACCTTGCAGGATTCAACTGAGTGCACCTCTGCCCATGCCAAGCCTCTGACAGGATGTCTCAGCATGTTCCCCTGCATCTCAATTAATTTTGTTTGACTAACAGAACAAGAGGCAGAAGGTATCTCTACTCTCTTTAGAAAAGAGTAGATTTGGCAGAGACAGCAGTGGTGCAACCTTCCCTATACCACCATGCCAACTGACCTGATATGGAGAGCCCATTTCTCCAAACGAAGAGTATTTCAGGCTCAGTCCCTGTACGTGCCTTGGATGCTTTTTCTAAGGCTTCATTTTTTAAAAACGAGAATGCTATTTGTGTGGTGTTTTTGTTTGTTTTTATATTTGGTACCTGCAGGAAAGATTCAAATCTACAATACACTTAGCTCAATGGGAACTGAAGGCAACTTGGCACCTTGCCTGGGTCAGGATTTAGACCACTACATTCATTTAATGCATCACAGCCATATGATAATGAAGACTTTTGGTCACCTATTTGCATAGCCCCTGAATCTCCTTGGATTTAATCTTTCATATATATATAATGCTCCTCTTGATTTCATAATCAGTCCTTCCTCCCATTCCCAGCCAACCCCTTCTGAGAGAGGCTAAGCCATGTATCTCCCAGCAGCTCTCTCTGAGTCAGGAGAAGGGCATCACCTCAAGTTTTTCAATCCAAGGGCCAAACAAACCCTGCCACTTTTTCACCTCCAGAGTACATGGTATCAGATGTTCCCTTTCCTCCAGAAGATAACAATAACTTTTTTTTTTCTTTTCATCCTCTCATACACATCCACCCTTTCACTTGGTAAGAAGGAAATTTGTGAACTTGCCTGACAGAGTGATTCTTGCCATTGTCATCTGGCACTAATGGTATTGCTAGGAATGAGGCTTTGGAGGTACAGAACAATGCATTAACTTTGCTGTCATAAGGTATTTCTTATTGAAAGGAGAAGAGGGTCGAAGCGGGGGAGACCACTAAATGCAAACATCAACACTATCCTCAGTAAGAGATTTAGATTTCTGTGTTGGCGTAAAAAGGTCATTTTGGGCCTGAGGGGTTTGACATTGTTCCTTTAAGTTAGACCCACAACACAAACTATTTTCAACACTTGCCATGAAGAACAAATGACCTTTAGTAACTTGCCCAGAAGACAAATGGTACATTAATACAATAAATATAGTTTGCTAGTATCATGCTTCTTGTCTTAATTTTCAATTAGAATTGTTACCTTTTCCTATTTTACACAAAGGACTAAAATCAGCATTTTCAGGCTTTGATTCTGTGACAGGGATTTTTTTGTCCTCCTTGGTTTTGGTAATATTCACTGACAATTACTGACTATACAGTAAATTGCCCTGTGTTCAGGGACAGCATGTCTTGTACTCATGTGCTGGAAGGAAGCTTGGTGAATGTGTGTGTTGCTGTGGGGAGTTGCCAGCCACCACAGTACAGGTCTTCTCTGAGTGCTTCGGAGCAAAAGGAAGGGGTTATTAAGGAGTTATTAGGGGTGCTGGTAAGTGCTGTTTAAGCACGCCTGTATAGCATGCGAGAAAAAGATTACATAGAAATGAGACTGCATATTAACAGGGAAATTCATTTAATTTACATCAGTAGGGAACAAGGTATAGGCAGGGTTCGAATTACACTTTGACTTTTGCGGGG
>NW_005842809.1:105743-124039 GCF_000455745.1 Alligator sinensis | reverse complement strand
TGTGGGGGGTGGGGTGGGGGGGGGGGGGGGGGTTTGCTAAAAAAAATTAAACCGGTTCACTGATTAACAACTCCACCTAAGTGAAGGAGCAGTCCCATTGGAGACCACCCCAGGTTATGATTTTCAAATCTTACAAGGGGGCTCTTGACCCTCCCTCCAGCTCCCCCTTCATTTGCAGCCTAGGTATAGGTTTTATGATTTAAACCTAGACTCACAGGCCTATAAGGGCCCACATGACTCTCTTTTTTCGTTTTTATTTTACAGTTAGATTTCCCAGGCCACATTCTTCTGAAGCTAGCCACCAAAATGCAAACTGATCACAGGGCCTGAAAGTGCATCACGAGTTATGTCAGCGTGGGAACACCTGGGTTTCCACTGCTGAGGCTATTGTGAGCTCCAGCCCAATCAGAGGATAGCTGCTGGCTTGTAGCTGAGCCAACTCCCACTCAGGGCTGTCTATACAGGGTTTGGGCAGCTCAGTAGAGGAAACAGCTAACCTTGCAGGCTGCTAGCACTTGAGCAAGGGAAGGGTGGGGGAGAAGATCAGTAGGGTACTTAACTTTCTCCCTCAACAGAACAGGCTTGTGGGGAGAAGTGTGAAAGGAAGTAGGCAGCAGCAACACACCGTCCTCAGAGAGCAGGATAAGCTCCAGTGAAGGAGTGTGTAAGAAAAGGTATCAAGGGAGCTGGAGAAACTTGAAGAGGGAGAGGGATCCACACTAGAGGGGAGGAAAGAGCAGGAAGGATTCATGGGGATTGACAAGGAAGGGAGAGGAGGAAGGGTTGGAGCGTGGATGTGATCCTGTTTTCACTGAAGTGTACGATAAAACTCCTGTGTCTTTAATATGAGTAGATTTGGGCTTCAGGGGAGAAATTCTCCCTTGTGCCGATGGCCATCAGGCACTACTAAAGGATCACATAAGTGAAGATATGTGAATAATTGATTTTTCAGCTCACTGGCTGACCTGGAAATTGAAAGTTTCATAGTGATCTAAACTAAAAGTATTTTTCTCTTTTCACTGAAAAAAGACAGTATGATTGAAGTACTTCATGTCATCTGGCATGAAATACTTTGTTCTGTTTTCAGATTTTTAAACTCCTTTTAAGTTTTTTTTTTATCAGACACAAATAAAAATCAAAACAATTTATTAAAATATCAAAACAAGACATTTCAACATTTTTTTTCTGAATTCCCCTCCCCTCCTCCATTATTTTTGAGTGAAATTGTTCATTGACTTCAACCTGATTTTTGCAGGCTGCTTGTCATCCCTAAACTGCATTTTCCAGTGAATAGACTCTTTCTCAAAAAAGTTTCTCCGGCTGCACACCTCCAGTCTATTTTGAGTGTGTGAGTGCTACATTATCAAAACACAGAAAAGGCACTGGTCCTCTGTCTGGTTAGGGGTGGAGAAATTTCACTAAGAAAAAAACAAGGTGGAAAAGACGCACTGAAATGGAAGGAAAAAAGGAATCAGCCAGTAGAGACTGAGAGAAAAAAAAAGGAAAAAAAAAATTGGATGAGACTGAAGGTGATTTTTTTCTTTCTTTTTTTTCAGTGAGAGACAGAGAGAGAAAACAGGTGATAGAAGTGAGAGAAAATTATATAAAGATGGAGCGACTTTCAGGTAACAGAGGCAAAAAGGCAAAGGAATAAGCTGCCTCGCCAGTAGGTTAGTGAATGTTTAATTTTCCATTTTCATATACTTCTCTGACAGATGTCCTGTATCTAAGTTTTGTAAGTAAGATTGGTGGCTATTTTTAACACTTATTAATGTTGCTGGCTACTTTATATTCTGTAGCTATATGAAAGGGGAAAAAAAGAGAAAACAATTTAAACAGAACATATGAAAAATGCTTCAGAAAGATGGGAACAGTCCCTGTGCCCCCAGGGCAACATAAGGCTACGCTATCTAAGTTTCATTTAAGACTTGTGGACCTACACTTGCAATCCATACATATAATCAACTTTACACCCATTCTGAGAATCTTGATAATCTTGGGACTGCTGAAGGGAGGGGTGCTGTCTGTGTTCATGTATGAATGCAGAACTAGGGCCTTATTGGGACTTGTAGTACCTAGATCTTGTACAATAGTGCAAATACCAGGTATTCACAATTGTGGGATGTGCTTAAAAATAATGGTATTGAATATATTTGAGTGTTATATAAACTTTTTAGCAACCTGCCAACTTTTTAACCTTAGGGTTCACATTTTCAAACTTTTCTTCCCAGCATTCATGGCTAGAAGCTTATTTTTTTTTCTTTTTTTAATGAGATGCTTATGAAATCACATGACTGAAGGACATTGGTCTTCAGGAAAAAACACCAGATAGTGCTAGACCTCTGATGAAATTAGAAGTTTTGGACACTTCTATGTGCTAACCTGTTGCTTGGTGGTGAATTTTACTCTTACAGAAATTTCCAGTAATAGTACTTTCAGGTATTACAACCCTGCACACAAGGTCCCTAGTTCAGGTAGTCCACTCTTCCATTTCTCTAGACAGGGGGAATAATGACATGGTTGGGTGCCTGGGGCAGCTGTCACATGCAGGGCCAGTGGTGACTTCCGGTTGCCGTCACTTCCACCGGCGCAATTGTGTGGCTTCAGAGGCAACTGTTTCTTTCCACTCCGCACCCCCGCATCTCACCAAGATGGAGTGCCACCCTAGTTATACTATTGCTCTACTTCCAGTAGGTATCCTCAACCTTCCTGCCCCCTCCTTGGCTTTCTTTTTTGCGTTATTTTATTCAGAATTAGTCAGTTATGCTTTGAGGTTCCTTGTCTTGCTGGATCTCAAAAAATGTGACTAGTTCTGCTGTTAGTCACTCTATAGCTTACTCACCCCTTTATAGAACAGCATTAGGAGTCTTGACAATATATTTGACCAGAATCTAGAGAGTATTTGCTCTCTGAGAAGGGGAGAGGAGAAAGAAAAATGGGTCATCAACATGAACGGGGAAATGACACCAGTGTCACCAAGACTGAGAATTTCTGCTTCACTGGTGGTTTCTGAGTGGGTTTTTTTTTGTGTAATGGGTTTTAGTTATGGATTTCCAGATGAGCTGTTTGAAGTGGAGACAAGGACATGCAAATTTTTTTACCAGAAAAAAATGTAAACAGACCATCATTCCCACTTCCCAGCATTCCTTCACGTTCTTCCTTTCTCATAACCCGTCACATGCACACGTTCCTACACCTGACTGTTTGTTAGTTTGGGCATATGACCCTGATCATGTGTTACTGAAGTCAATGGGAATTTTGCCATTGACTTGAATGAAATAGAGTGCATATGAGTAATTTCATTTTGTGGGAAATCTTTTGTTCTACGTTGTGTGTCATGCTTCTTCTAATAACAATTGCACATGGGCAAAACAAGGTTTAAGATGCAAAAAGCCAATGAATGGTCTTGAATCCATCAGCGGCCTCTCAGTCAATAGTTCTGTTTCTTAGAATCCAATTTTGGTTTAACTGTTGTATCCATCTTCTTAGCATCTGAGAGCCTTCATTAGACTTACCTGTTCTTCTCAGCAATTTGAACAATCTGTTCAATCTTCTTTCTGGTTATTAGGTTTCTGCTATGCAGTTTTAGCTCCCAATCTAAGTATTTTGTTGTTTAATAAAGACATTTGCAAAAAGTTTTAAACAGTGCTACATCTGGAAGTTCTTCCTCATTAAAATCTAGGCAAATTCTGCCTGAATATAGAATTATGAAATGCAGGATTTGGCCTGGTTGTAATCAAAATATATGTACATATTCAGTGAAAAGCTGATTACTTTTATTGCCTTGGGGGAGGGAAACTCTTTAAACTGTGTGAAAGGAGCTGCGTTTGAGAATTTCACCAGTGAGAAGAGCAAGAAGAGACCTCTAGAGAGCACAAAGAGAGACTGTATCCTCTAAATTCAAAGGGGAGGGAAAAAGCAGTGGGCATGGAAGAACTAGGGCATACAGTTTCAGAGAAAGAAGAGATGCCTATCAAAGATACTTAGGGAAATCAAGGAGAAAGAACTGGCAAGGAGGAGCTTGTGAATAAGTGCAGTTTCAGTGGACTGGGTAGAAACCTGACTAGAGAACTTCAAGGATGGAGTTGTTTGGGCATGAAGAATAGACAGAGTATGCAAGGAGCTGAGAAAAAAGGATGAAGAGAGAAGTATGGGGTTAGTGAAGTTTTCTCCGTGCTACTGTAAATGCACAGGCTTATTGTGCCAATGACAGAGCGCTAAATAACAAAACTCAACTATAAAAAGGTTGGTTTAGTTTCAAGGCCTTGTCCTTGTGTAATCATTCATAACTTTACAAATAGGGGTAGAAGGCTACTGTTTAAGTGGGGTAGTGAGAGGTTTAATCCCTTGTTGCACTGATGTGAATGACTATGCAAGGTGCACAGCAACAGAGAGTCCAGACCTTAGTGTCCAACCTAGGTTGAATCCAGAAAGCATGGGTGTTGGTAGAAGAGGAAGAACAACAGTGAAAAGCAGGTTCACTAATTTCTAAAATTATTTAATATCTAATAGACTGAGTTTATTTTACAGGTGTGGACACTTTAAAAGTGTTTGTTAGATTTTTTTTCTTTTGACTGTCCCTTTCATTTATTAACTTTCTAACATCTTTAAAGAAAGGGAGGGACTGAAACCACTGCAAAGACAAGAATGAGCCTAGTTGGACTCGTGATGTTAATGGGCTAGGAAATATATTTTCTGTTTCCAGTTAACATACCAGTTTGATTCAGTCTTTGGGGGACTGCAGGGTCAGGAGTGGCAGGTTATTGAGTTGTAGGGGAAGTAAGAGAACTTAGGCCTCATACAGACATTCAGTTCCTTCTGGGAGAACAGTGAGTATACAGATGTTGGGCCTTTTTCTCCTAGGATAAAAATGGCTGCTACAGGAGAAAAATAACCTGGGAACAGTGTTAAATCATTTCTAGGCAAGTTTCTCTTGAGAGAGTGAATGTTTGTATATGTTGTGGTTTCCCTTAGAACATAGTCCTTTGACATTTCCTCCCCCGCCCTGCCGACCAAAGGTATTTTTCATTGGACCCTGCTACTCCAGCAGGGAGCAGAACACATCCCCTTCACAATCCGCATATTGTGCTGCAGGGAAATGCAGGATGACTGTGGGTAGGTCTGGGTTAGGCAATCAGGGCTGCCCTATGCACTGCTGCCATCTGTCCCCAGGCACACTAAGGAATCTTGCAGAGAGCATGCTGAGATATGGGCACAGGCTCCCCCCAACTGCCCAGTATCAGCACTGCAAGCTCTCTGTTCTTAGAGGCCTCAGCATTGGAATGTCTGTACATGTAACTCTGGATAGGTTTGTCTACCAGGAAAAAAACTTGGGGGAATTCTCCCAGATTATTTGAATGTATGTACACAGCCTTATTAGTAGATTAAGGAGTTGGAATCTTTTATGTAGGATGGTGGGAATTCTGAGGGAGTTGCTGGTTTGGAAGAAATAGGAGGTAGGTCTTACTTAGCTTTGATATGAGTGCCTGGGTAGAAGAAAAGCAGAAGCCAAGGTGTGATGCAGGGACATGGTAGAGGTGTGAAAAAGAAGCCTTCTTCTGCATCAGTTTCTCCTCTGTTAGGAAAACTGTCTGTGCTTCTGGCCCAGCTGGGAGACCACTCAATGAATATTTAAAATGAGCTCTTTCCACCTCTAGCAGTAGCATATGTAGGGATGGGCAAGCAGGGCACCAACTTAGGAGCGCTAGGATTGCCTCCCACCCCTGCAGAGTCTGTACCCTGACAACAAAAGCATCCCCATGGCATTGCTTTTGCAGCAGCAGCTGGGTGCCTAGGTATTGAAATTCAAAGTGCAGAATACCTGCTTAAACCAAAAATGGGGGGTTGCCCTCTGGAAATATAAGAGAGGTAATAGAAGTTTGGCCAGACTGCTAAATGTTATATCCTGGGGGAAAAAAATTAACTTGAAGAACCTCGGCTACTGTAGATCAGCATAGATCTAATGACGTAAGCAGAGCTGTACTTGTGCTATTTGAAGATCTGGCCCATAGGGATTTATTGTTGCTCTGAGAAGCACAAATTTCCTATCACCAAATGTAAGCACTTTTGTGTGAAATGGTATAAATGTCTCATTGGGTTCCAAGGTGTTTACAAGGCCATCTGCAAACAAGGATGAAATATGGGCTTATTTAACTGCAACAGGCTTCAGTAAGATTGCTCCATGGTTATGAGGAGGGATCCTGGTTTTCGCTAAAAAAAAAATCCCCATTTTTTGGATATGAAAAAGTAACCCAAAATCAATATTTTTCTCTGATTAAAATGAAACACCACTATATTTATATATAGATATAGATCTCTCTCTATATATATCGATATATCTATATAGATATAAAATAGATATATAGCTATATAGATGTGTGTGTGTGTATCTATCTATCTATATGTTAGTGGCATGTCATTTTAGTCATAGAAAAATGTGGATTTTGGGTTACTTTTTCATATCTGAAAAACGGGGACTTTTTTTTTTATCAGAGAAAACTAGGATCCCTGGTTATGAGTACCGAGATATGTTACTGAAGGTTCTGCCATATAGCAGTGTAGTTCTTTGGAAGTTTTGTGTGAAGGATCTACCAGTGGGGGGAGGGGGTATATTCTCTAAATGCTTCTTGCCACACCCCTTAATGATTGCATCAAACATTTTTCTCAAAAGGGGTTGGTTAGGTGTTTACACATGCCTGAAATTTATAGTATAGTTGTTAACATCAGAAATGGCCTCCTCTTTCTGAAAAATACATTTCTGAATAAAAGCTAATGTTTTTAAAGCTGGTTGTGCACTTTTTTATTATTTTCCATTTTGATATTTTCTGTAGTGACTGACGGTTCTTTATAGTGATATTTATTTTAATTTAATGACACTATGGAAAAATATGTGCCTATTGCATGCACAATGAAATGGAAACAACTTCAATATTCTGAATTTTGTTTGAACAATTGATATTCCTTTCATTGACCACCCTCTATACACATTAACTTTTTTGTGACCCATTTTTTGTACTAGGCTTCCTTAGCTTTTGCCCTGTCCACACAATTTATTTTTTCTAAAGTAAAATGTGGTGGTATGAACCCTCAGCCCTAATTGACACACAAGCTCCCAGTATCAGCAATGTCAAATGGCTGAATGGATACAGAGACTGAGCTGCTGTTTCATACTATGAGAATAGCTCTGGGTGGATAGCACACGCTAGACAGGAGGACTAATAGGGGCTTTGTCTGCACAAGTATTTTCTTTCTTAAAATTTCCCACCATTGGTAATAGTGTTGCAGCTTCTTCAGTGCAGATTGTAGGAGTGGGTCTAGTATAAACAAGACACTAGTAGCTGTGGTATTTATCACTATGGTATCTGGTGATAAGATGATTAGATAATATATAAATAACTATATAGTAAATAACTACCAGGAGCAACTTGTCTACACTGGCAATCCCACCATGTCTACCTATGGCGGAAATGAACTAATGTTGTAAATGGCAGAAAATTTGGGAGAAAATAAGCTAATAGGTTAGAAACAGCTAGGACACCCTGAATTCTAATTCTGGCTCTGTGTAACTTTGGGAAGTCACTTCACTTCTGTCAACCTTAGGACATCTTTACACATCTCTGAGGTGGGGGGAGGGCTGCAGCATCTTGTGTATTCAGTGTCTTACACTTCAAAATGGCAGTGGGGGCGCTTTAACTAAAGCTCAAATGAAGCTTCAGTTCTTTTGAAGAGTGGGGACGCTGAATACATGTGATGCCAAGGCTGGTGGAATGTTCTCATTGGAACACGGAGCAGGCATCGGGCAGGTGTATAGGTTTCCTTAGTTTCTCAGTCTTAAAATTGGGATAACAGATATCTATCTAATGGAGATATTAAGAGGTATTGGTAGTTAATGTTTGTTCAACACTTTAAGCAGGTGAGGTCTATGAAAGGGATAATTGTTTAGTCCCATTTAGAACAAGCTTGCACCACAGAGAGGACAGAGTTCTTCAGCCTCAAACCCCAGTGTGATTGCAGAGGAAACCTATTACTCATTTCCTGCCTTGACTTAAAATACAGAACACCCTACTGTCCAATACGCTGCCTAAGTAGACACGTCATCACTAATGTATTTATCAGAAGAATAAAAGTGACAGAAGGGGATTCCCCAAAATGTTTTGTAATTTTTTTTCTTCTGTGCTGCAGTGGAAGTCCCAGAATAGCCATATAGAATTTGCACCGAAACAGGAAGTTAAAACTAGCTATGCTTACATGTGCTGCCTTTGCTGCTTTGGCTTTACTGGAAGCCTGTGTCTTTGTGAGCAAGAAATAACTTGGAGGAGGGGCCCATGAAGAGAAGTGCTGGGGGCTTAAATCCAAACAAGGTGTTATTTAAAGAACAGAAGAGAAAGCTGTTTCTTTTCAAAGGAGAAGGGAGGAAAGACACTGAAATGACTTTTGAATGCGTCAGCGCTGGGTCCTCCAAATTTGTCACTTTAACTGGGAATGTGGCTTTTTAGTATACTAAAAATACCAAGGCCTGGTCTACATAGAGTTTTATACTAATATAACTATTCTGTGATTTCTTACTAATATATAGTTAATACAGCACAACCTATAGTGCAAATACAGTTGTACTGGAATAAAACTGTATTATATCTATAGATCTTAAGCCCTTTCCTTCAGCGAAATAACACATTTGTTCCTGCTTGGGATGGGAAACTGCTTTAACTATATAGTTAAAATTGTATGACTTTTGTATAGGCAAGGTTTGAACTGCTTCAGCTCCCATTGATTCCATTGTGAGTTGAAGGCTCTTAACAGCTTAATGCCTTCACACTATAGGCTTGGCCACTTTTGGGGGGCAGGGTAGGGTGGAAAACCCCTCCACATCCATTGCAGGGCTGGATTCTCAAAAATGAGCAGCATGTCAGGTACTGAATAATTTTTCAAATTTAGACCAAAAGTGTCACAGTAGGAGCACAGGTTGAGAACACTTAAAAATCTGCACCTTGCTCAGGTACCTAAACCAAGGCCTTTGGGAACCTGGCTTCAGTTGTGGGTGCTGACTACTTGGAAAACCTGGTCCTTTGTGTAGGGCTTCTCTGGTACCTTCATCTGGTTTCTGAGTACTTAGAGCTTTGTAGTAGCTTAAATGGAGCTGGGTATTGTTAGCAAATTCATTGACAGGGAAAAAATGAGAAAGGATTAGCCAGCATACATAAAAATGGTATACACCATTTAAAAATTTCAAGTTAATGGAATATAATGTTGCTTCCCTGATAGAAATATACGGACTATGGACCCTGTTTAGCTAAAGTACAGATGAAAAGTATATTATCGGCATCATGCTGAGAACTGAATTTCCATTTTCCAAAGATTTAAAGCAACAGGACCAATTCGTCAGATGGTGTAAATGAGTGTAACTCAGTATAATTGAACTGATTTAAATGAGTTGGGGATTTGTCCCACAGTGTTCAATGATTAGTGTTCAAAAGAATAAAAGAGATACAGCTCCATAGATTTTACCCTTTTGTTAGTTTGCTATTAAAATTCAAAATTACACACTGCATCCCAGGATCATAAGGGCCTCTATGGAATTTTCTCAATAGTCCTGATCAATATTTACTCCCTTGAAGTCATTTAAATATCTTCTGAAGGCACATCATAAGCACTCTGGGAAGCTATTCAATGTCACCTCAAATACCATACTTTTACATTGCATGTGCAAGCTGTGTGAATAATCGGGGTCAGTTGTTAGCATCTTGTGTTGTGCACTGTAAATGTGTCATTTTAACAGTGTTAACCTGGAATTACAAAATACATATGCTGCAGCATCATTACTGTGCATGTACTAAGGGTTGTTTTGTAATCTAAGACTCGGGACAAGGAAATGGGCCACTGGGGGTTATATGCCTGCTTCTATTACTGACTTGTTTTGACATTGGGTGGGCTGTTGGGAAGTCATCTTCCCTTTTGTTTTTAGCATAAAAATAAATACAATTAAATACAGTGAAAAAGAAAACTATCTAGCTCTTCATCAGTAATTTTATTGGAAAGAGGAAATGTTGCTCTTATTTTAAGCCAGGGCCTTTAATATCAACTACAGTAAATTGTATTGAAATTGTATTTAGGGCCCAAGATAAGTTGCTGAATCTCAGGAATTTAGAAGTAACATTTATATTCCATCTGTAATACAACCCTTCCCACTAAAACATGCAAGCACAACAGAGTGAATTAAGACTTGTTTTTATTAAGACAGCATCTTCCTTCCAACTTTTCTGCATTCTGGTTACATAACTGGCATGACTAAAACTTGTTTCATGGATTTTATGTTTATCAAGGATTCTTTCTTATTGTTTAATAGAGGAAAATTTTCTTGGATGTTTGTAGAGCTCACTGAATTTTCAAAAACGCTGACTTAGTTTCTCTGATAATAAAGTACATAAGGCCAAATTCTGCCCTCAGCTGCATAAGCACAGCTGCCATGACTTCAGTGGGAGCTATGTGTGTGCATCCAAGGGCAGAACATAGACTATAATTTTTAGGTATATGTAAATGTTAGTTGGAAGCTAATTGAAGGTCACATAGAACTCCTGGCATTGGGCCATGTGGAATAAATTAGACTTTATGTTCATCTTCCTCATTTTTAAAGCTTATTGTATACTTGAGAGACCAGGATGTCAACTTTAGAGTCTGTTTAGTCAATTTGGATATAAAATTTTACTTAGTTTCCAACCGTGAGTTGCTCCATAGAATTGAAGTGCACTGTTAACTAGCTGTCAGACACCATTGTAGATGTGTGTGCATTTCAGTGGTGGTAAAATCATGCCTCTGTAAATGGACAAGCAGGAAGGGTATTACTTAGATATCTGTTTTATTGGGTTCAGATATTTTAGTCATTTTTTTCATAATGCATGTTATGCTGCAAGTGTAATAAGAAGAAAAGGGCACATGTGCCATTGTGCTATAATGTGTCAGAGATCTTGCCTGATGTACTCAGATGTGTTATGAAAACATGGTCTGTATTTGGTAACAGAATATCTTCTCACTCTACTATTTGGTAGAGAGTACAAAAATTGAAGTGCAACTCAAGACTGAGTCTTAATTTCATAAGGGTTACAGAAACCTTCTAATGTGTGCACAGACTTTTCCATGTAGGAAGTGACGTTTATTGAGACCTTATTGAGGAGGACCTATACAGAGGTCTTTGAAATTGTTGGAACCAACCACAAGATCCACTAGGGCAATCTGTTAATTTATCTTGCACAGATATGCCCTGAAGCAATGTGATTAAACCTATCTTTATAAATAAAAAATAAATAAAAGTGCAAATCAGATTCTGAACACTGTGAATGTCTATTTGATATTTTTTATACAGGAACATTAAAGAAATGCAAAGACAGGCCTGCCTGCTGCTCCTTTGGCATATTTGTGATTGTACTGTTGTTTTGTGAAAAGAGTTCCTATTCTGAAATGGCACATATTCATAATTCTTATTTTTAGTCCAAATGAAGGTAATAAGAAATGCCTTCAGAACAGTTTGGTCCAAATGACACCTGTAAGATGGATAAAAAATATTTCATCCGTTGTAATGGATGAAAAGCAAACCTGCATCTGTTTCTCCTCAATGAAAAACTAAGTTTTCCTGAAAAATGTCTTTGCAAGTCTTGTACTGTGCTCACCCAACCTACTGATTACATTACCTAGATATGTATTTCTGATTTGGGCCATCTTTATGTATTCATTTTCTGTCACATGAGAGTACAAGAGGATTTACCTTTCAGTCATAGGAAATATTTCTACTCTCTTATTCTTTTGACCTGAATAAATACTGGGGATAAAGGTCTAAGGCAGACTTTGCCCTAATTGAATGAAATCCACCACTCCAAAAAATCCAGAATCAGATGACTCGTCACTTCCTACGTATGAGTATATCAGAGTGCTCGTGAATCCTGAAGTGAAAAACAGACTATTTGATTTGATTTGATTTTATATGCTGCCCATCCCAACAAAGGGTCAGGGCATCATACAGTAAGACAACAGAGGAGAGCTGGCCAGAATGATGTATTTTGCTAGGCCCTTGTCCTGATAGGAAAGAGGACTCAGGAAACTATAGGCCCGTTAGTTTTACCTCAGTCCTGGGTAAGCTCTTTGAGAAAATTATCCAGGAACACATCTGCAAGGGACCAGCAGGGGAGATTATGCTTAGGGGCAATCAGCATGGGTTCATTAGAGGTAGGTCGTGTCAGACCAACCTGCTTGCCTTCTACGACCAGGTCACAAAAGCCTTGGATGCAGGTGTCGCGGTGGACGTAGTCTTTCTGGACTTCAGGAAGGCCTTTGACACTCTCTCTCACACCATCCTCATTAAAACATTAGGCGACTGTGGTGTCAACACCTACATAGATGGGTCGCAAATTGGCTGCAGGACCGCACCCAGAGAGTGGTGGTGGATGGGTCATTTTTGACCTGAAGGGATGTGGGCAGTGGGGTTCCCCAGGGCTCGATCCTTGGGCCCGCACTGTTCAACATCTTCATCAGTGACTTGTACAAGGGGGTGAAAAGAACCTTGTTCAAGTTCGCAGATGACACTAAGATGTGGGGAGAAGTGAGCATGCCAGAATCGAAAGACAGGCTACAACTAGATCTGGACAGGTTACAGAGGTGGGCGGATGAGAACAGGATGGGTTTCAGTACAGACAAGTGCAAGGTGTTGCATCTGGGGAGGAAGAACCAGCAGCAAACCTACAGTCTGGGGAACTCCCTTCTTGTCAGCACAGAGGCAGAAAAGGATCTTGGAGTCGCTGTTGATTCCAAGATGAACATGGCCCACCAATGTGGGGACGCATAGTTTCATAGTTGGTAGGGTCGGAAGGGACCTGAGCAGATCATCAAGTCCGACCCCCTCCCATGGCAGGAAAAAGTACTAGGGTCAAATGACCCCAGCAAGGTGTTTGTCTAACCTCCTCTTCAAGACCCCCAGGGTAGGAGCCAGCACCCCTTCCCTTGGAAGTTGATTCCAAATCCTAGCCACCCTGACTGTGAAGTAGCGCCTCCTGATGTCTAGTCTGAATCTACCCTGTGCCAGCTTGTGACCGTTATTTCTAGTCACTCCTGGTAGTGCTCGGGGGAACAGGGACTCCCCCAATGCCTGCTGGTTCCCTTTGACCCCATGTTGGTTGCCCCTAAGCATAACCTCCCCTGCTGCCCCTAATGGACATGCGCAGTCAGGAAGGCTAACCTCACCTTGTCATGCATCCATAGATGAATCACGAGCAGGTCCAGGGAGGTGATCCTCCCCTTCTATGCGACATTGGTCAGGTGGCTGTTGGAGTACTGCATCCAGTTCTGGGTGCCGCACTTCAGGAGGGATGTGGATAGCATCGAGAGGGTCCAGAGGAGGGCCACTCACATGATCAAGGGGCAGCAGGGTAGGCTGTATGAGGAGAGGCTACGGGGCCTAAACCTGTTCAGCCTCCACAAAAGAAGGCTGAGAGGGGATCTGGTGGCCGCCTATAAACTTGCCAAGGGTGACCAGCAGGCAGTGGGAGAGCTCCTGTTCCCCCGAGCACTACCGGGAGTAACAAGGAATAATGGCCATAGGTTGACTGAGAGTAGATTCAGGCTAGACGTCAGGAGGCACTACTTCACAGTCAGGGCGGCTAGGAGCTGGAACCAACTTCCAAGGGAAGTGGTGCTCGCTCCTACCCTGGGGGTCTTCAAAAGGAGGCTAGACAATCACGTAGCCGGGGTCATTCGACCCCAGCATCCTTTCCTGCCCATGGCAGGGTGTCGGATTTGGTGATCTGCTTAGGTCCCTTCCAACCCTATGCACTATGAAACTATGATACTTGTCATTAACTGTATCCAGGAGTCCAGTTAGCTAAACTGTAGTGGTGAGTTAGAATGTAATTTCAGTAGAAATTGTAGTTTCATAGATTTCATAGACATTAGGAGCTGGGAGGGACCTTGCGAGATCATCGAGTCCAGCCGCTCTGCCATCGGCAGGAAGTCTGCTGGGGTCAAATGATCCCAGCAAGATAAGCATCCAAACGCCTTTTGAATGAGCCAGAGTAGGTGCTTGCACCACCTCTGGGGTGAGTCTGTTCCAGACCCTGGACACTCGGACTCTAAAGAAGTTTTTCCTTATGTCTAGTCTAAATCAGCCTTCTAGAAGTTTGTGGTCATTAGACCTCATTATCCCTTGGGGAGCCCTGGTGACCAACTGTTCTCCCAGATCCTGATGCACCCCCCTTATTACTTATACGGTGCCACCAAGTTCCCCCTGAGCCTTCTCTTCTCCTGGCTGAAGAGTCCCATGTCCCTCAGCCTCTCCTCATAAGGCTTGCTCTCTTGGCCTTTGATCATGAGGGTGGCTTTCCTTATACTCTCTCAAGCTTATCCACGTCCCTTCTGAAGTGGGGAACCCAAAACTGGACACTAAGGCCGAGTAAAGCGGGAGGATGATGTCCCAGGTTTTACTTGGTGGGTGCATGCCAGAGCTTGGTTTGCTTTGCTAACTACGACATTGCATTGGTGGCTTATGTTCATCTTGTGGTCAATCAAGACCCACAAATCTCTTTTGGTCATGGTGCTAGTAAGTGTAACACTGCTGAGCCTATAAGTGTGCTGGTTTTTCCTCCCATGGTGGAGCACCCTGCACTTCTTTATGTTGAATGCCATCAGGTTTTGATCCGCCCACCTTGCAAGCCTGTCCAGGTCGGCCTGTATCCCCAGCCTGTCCCCCAGCGTGACTGCCTTCTCCCACAGTTTAGTGTCATCCACAAACTTTGCCAGTCCGCATCTGATGCCTGAATCCAGATCATTAATGAAGATGTTGAAGAGTACTGGCTTGGGTACTGAGCCCTGAGGGACACCACTGGTTGCCTTGTGCCATATAAGTTGCATATAAGAAGAAAATATAACCAGAGCCAGAGTTCAAAGGTTCCCTCCAATTTAATGCAACGTCTGGTATTAGGGTCTTGGCTCGTACTTAATCCGGTATTGAAGATTTTGCTATATCTGTTTGTCTGTGGACAGGATGATATCAAGGGGTAAAAGTAATTCTATTAATTCTTCTTCTCTTGATTTTGCCATACTCTTACTCAGGAATAGTAAGGCATGCAAACAAGACAGATGGGACAGTTTCTTCCAATAAATGGCTCTAAATAATTTACATATTATAGGTTATCATGGCTCAAAAACTATTCATCTGTACATTGATAGAAAAACGGGTTTTCCCCATCATTCAAGTCAGTGTGCCAGTTTAGTTCTGTTCCAGTATTTGCAGTTATTCTATGATGGGTGTGTCATCCAGATGGATTTATTCAAGCACAATATGAAAATAGCCAGTCCAGAAATACGAACAATCCTCTTGCAGTATAAGTCACCATGTAAAACTTGACAAAGATATCACAAGGTGCAGTATAACTTCATAAGAACATATTTACTGTGTGGTATATGATAGAGTACTTTTTTTTAGTAGCGGAATGAAAAAAACTTGCTGTTACGTGGGATGTAGGATCCATCTTTTGGATGAGAAATAAAATGGAATCCTTTTTCAATTACAAAAGTTAATGATCAAGTGGCACATTTTACAAAAGGAGGGTGTTTGCCCCAGTGTCCTGACTAAATTCTAACTTATGTCTTCCCACCTAAAATATTCCCCTACACTTAGAACTTTATGTTGGATAAATTATATTTTACTTCCTGCTATAAACTTTCATATAGCATTTCTCTAGTGTTGGTCAACAGCTGTACTCTTCCATCCAAAGGATGGTGGATGTATAAACTCTTAAGATTCTTTGTGGTGAAAAGAATTATGTTAGTGTAAAATATCAGCATTTTTTATTGTTAATTACCTTCAGTTTTGTCTTATTCTTATTTCAGTTCTGCATCTGCTCCCATATGCTGCCTTACTTCTTGGTAAGGAACACTCTCATTGAAATTGGTATGCAGTCTATATACTGCTAATGCTGAATTATATTAAATGTATAGCAAAATCTAGTAATCTTCATCACACCAAGGGAGATTGGTAATGATGATTCATTATCCATGAATGACTAATTGTCAGTAGTTAGCCATTTTCAGCTTTTTTGAGACATACATTTGCACGCCATATTGAGATACAGGAAAGATTTGAGTTTTGACATTTGTAATGAAGAAAAAATATATTATAAAAATTTCAAGTGCAAATTGTATGCATTCTGGCTTGGTATATGAGAAGTATGAGATTATATAGATAAGTGCTTAATGTAAAGTTTTTTACTCCAATAATTCGGAGTACTTGCTATATAATAATTGCATGATTATGATGGAGTAAAATAATTAGTCAGAGATTTTTTGCCTTGCATCCTTACATGTACCCATTGCCAAAATAGTAGATAATTCTGCAAAAGAGTTGTGGATGATCAATGTTTTGTTCAGCCAAGAAAGCCAAGTATCAATTGGCTTGAGGGAGGCTTTAGAAGAAGCATACCTTTTAAGTCAACTTAATCTCAAGACTCAGTTCCATTGTTATTTAGGATGCATCTATGTTTGGCAATACTGAATTCTGAATATTGAATCATAATGAATCATCATTACCAGTCCTCCTTGGAGTGATGAAGATGACCAGATTTGAGTGTACATTTAATGTAATTCAGCATTAGCAGTATTGCCAACACTAACAGATGATGCATTAGACAAAGTGTTTTATGTACAAATCAGTAGGACTCTGATTGGGACTCAGTGAACAGACTAATAAACCACAGTGATGAGTTGTCCCAGTAGCTAATTAACCACATTTCATTTCACTTACTTGGAATTTCCTTTCTAGTTATTTTCACTTGAAAGTACTTTGGTTATTGGACATTGTGACTGGGTTTATTTTTTTACAGATTTTTAAAACTGTTTTGAGTAATCAGGATACCTACTTATGTATCTCTTTTAGAAGATGCATCATAATTTAACATAGGCAGTTGGCTTTTTGGAGGCAAATATACTTTTCCCCACACCGTGCCATGTAAAAAATGTTGCTAAAAAACTACCAAACCATTTCTGTACCCTGACCCAGATACTAAATCCCAGCTACTTGTGTAAGGCAGAATTTCAGTATGTGCTAGAAGTGGAAAGAGGGAAAGATGTTGATTTTCTACTTGTTTTATGGAATTAGATTGTCTTTATCCAAACTGTGTTCTTTGTGCCCAGGTAAGACAAAGTATTAAGTACAATTTTCAAACTCCTAAGTCACAGCTAAGTTTTGAAGGTCCCTAATAACTACCATTGATTTCAGTGATAATCCTTTTGAGAAGCTGTCTTTTTGGAACTGGAGACTTACTTTTAAAAATTATTTAAGCACTAGCAACCGAAGCCTAGTAGAAAAGTTAATGGGACTTTGGCTCCAAAGTTATTTTAGATGCTTTTCAAAGTTTGGTCTTCATCTAAATCAAAGAAGATTGCCTACTTTCTATAAAACTGAATTTTCATCTGTTGAATGCAAACAAGTTGCTTTTTGTGTGTGAGATTCACAGAAAATGAGTGATCATGGTTGTAATTTTACCTGTACTCCTCTATGTAAAAACTGTTTTCATGGAAAGGTAGACCCAAGGCCTAAGCTGCTAATGATTCATGTTGACACTTTTTTGCTCCAAAATTCCAGGAGTTTTCACCACTATAGTGACTAAAACCATTCACCACCACTGAAGTGCAATAAAAACTGAAAAAAACCTGGTAATAATGGCCTTGACACGAGGACTAGCCAGCTGAATGCAAAATGTTTTGCTCTTCTGCTATCTTGCTGCTGATGCTAAGATAATACCAGCATCTAATTCTAAATCATTTTCTTTGTTATGACCTATTTTCCCTAGCATGATATTTCCAGGCATGATTTGGGCCACCTGGGCTTGTACCTCTTGAAATGCTGCTTAATTTCCCTGTTTGTCACTTTTAAACAACAGTGCCATTGCCGTGTTAAAGTTCTTCTGGGCTAGGTACAGACAGTCAAAAAACCTAAGCATGAATTGATTCAGTCTTTGCAGGTTAGTCTAAGCTGCACAGATTAAATTAAATTGAAACAGAAGTAAACAGACATTTATCTTTGATTCAAGAAATACGGCCACATGCCTGCAGCAGCTCAGGCCAGAAGCCAAGGTGGGCACTAGAGCACGGCTCTCTGGCTGTGTTCACTTCCTCTTCCTACTGCCCCCGAAGTCCCTGGGATTTGCAGTCCAGAATCACAACAGCAAGACTCTGCAGGGCTGTTCATCACTTCCTCTTCCTGCTGCCTCTGGGATTTGTAGTCCACAGTTGCAGCTAGCTGTAAGTTTGAGCAAAGGAAA
>NW_005842809.1:62099-105725 GCF_000455745.1 Alligator sinensis | reverse complement strand
CTGGCCCCAGCCCCCAGCCAGGGTTTGCCTGAAGAAGCAGTCCTCCCTGCAGACTGGACTGCATCCCCAGCTGGGCTCTTCCCCCTTCCCCTCACATTTTTAGCCACCCCTCACTGCTTCAGCTAGGGAGCAGAGGGGCGGGGCTAGCCCTTCTCTCTGGAGCAGACAGCCCAGGGCTGGAAAGCATGCTGGGATGCCGGGGGACTGTAACTTAACTTGAACTAGGAAGGGGTCTGGGACAGATGTTTCATAAACCAGTTTGACCCAAATCAGTTAAGTCTGAAACTACATTCAACCAGGTTTATCTTAAACCAGTTTCAGTCATTTTGAAATTAGTTTATGTGCACTGAACTTTTTTTTTGTTACAGGTTTAAACCAGTTTCTGATTACTTAAACCAATTTATGTGTAACTACTGTCTCTAGCTCTGGAGTTTAGTATTAGAGAAACAACATGACCTCTCCTAAATGAAATTATAGTAGTGCAGCATTAGTTTATGTTAGGTTGTCACCTAGAAACTTAACTAACCTGATTTCCGCAGCCAGTAACCCAACACATTGTACCATTTCACTAGTAAGCAAACATGCACTGATGCTCTTTTTAATATGGAATACGTTTCATATTGGTAGTTATATTAACACTATGTTTGGAGGCCATGGAGACTGCTTTTGTATTCTCTGATTTATACTTCAGACTAGTAAAAACATTTCCATTTAAAACTGGATTTTTGATATAAAATTGAGTTATAGAAAAATGAAAAATTTATATGAAAAAACATCTGCTTATTGTTGAAGAATTTTTTGCCTTTTCAATAAAATACAAAATATTTTGAAAACTGAATAGTTGTGATACCCAAATGGTGGTACACTGCTTCATGGAAGCTATAATTCAGGAGCCTCATGTTTCCATTGTCTTCTCTTGGTTTGGTTCTCTAGTTGAACTGTATCTCGCGTGATGTACCCCATCCCAAGATGCACTGAGGAGACTGCAATGCACTATGGAAAGCGCAGTTCATTCTGTATAGATTTTTATACTACCTCATAGCTGTAGTATCTGAGTGCCTTCCAGCAGAGCACTGAGTAATGTGACTAACATCTGTGACATATGGTTCATTCTCTCTTCTTGTTTCATTGGAGGGAGAATTGTGCACACTGGGCGCATCTACACATTCATTAATGCACAGTAGTTGCTGCGGATTTAGTTTAGTACTTGCTTAATGAAGTACTAACTAAATGCACAGTAACTACAGCTGCTGTGTAGTAGCACCGGCACATGGTTTTTTTGTGATGCTTATTGCACAGTAGCTTAATAACACTACACAATAGCATGGTTTTTGACTGGCACGCTACTGAGTAAGCTTTTCCACTATGGTAGATAGTACCATTATGACAGCGGAGATCTTTCTTTTGGTACTATAAAGGATCTTGTGTGTAAACTGGGTATAAACCATGGAGAGTCTTGAAGATAAGGCCTGAAACCTTGTAGTTTTATGTGATAGTCTATGGAAGTCTATTTCGTTAGGTGAGGCAAGACTAGATGTGATTTGGGGAGCCTGTACTCCTGAGGAGACATACTGTAGCATTTGGTAGAAGAAGGGGAACATTTTCAGTTTTCAGCCAAATTGTCTGGTCTTTTGTTTTTTTGTTTATTATTTATTTATTTTATTTTTCAGTGGGGAAAACCTATCCTATTTCAAGCAGTGCTAGTGCACCTCTGAAATGGTGAATTAGATGCATGCTATGAATTGTAGACCTGATCCTGCACTGAGCTCTGTATAGATGCATGACTCGCATCTATGTTGATTCATTGTAGGATGAGGTGGTACTGAGAATCATTAGGTTGTATAATGGAATCATGTCACTCATTACCGTTACAGTGAAAGGCAATAGCAGCAATGCAGCACAATCTGTGGGTTGGAAATAAAGAACTCAGTTGCAATTCCAGGTTAACTTTTAGAGTAAATGTAATTTCCCAAGGTGAAGTTGGCCAGGAAACTGGCTCACATGCTTACTCTTTGACTAGTGCCTTCAAATTTGTAATGATATTTAGAGCAGCATTTCTGAACCTGTGGGTCACAAACCAAAAGTGGGTCACAAGAATATATGAAAGGATCATGAACAAACTTTAAAAATGGATCAACAAACTTTAAAAATGGATTATCCTTTAAAGGAGAAAAAAGTGAGAAACCATGGCTTTTCCCTTGGAGCCTAGCAGTTCCAGACTGCAAGGAGCTGCTTGGGGCCCCTATGCCCCATACACACTCCCACACACTGAGGAGTTGGGGTCTGGGGGCAAGAGGCAATGGGTCAGGAATGAGGGGCACTTCACTGGGACTGGCCCATGTTTAAAAATGGGTCCTGGTACAAAAAGGTTAAGAACCACTGATTTAGAGGACTTCAATGAAATAGATGCCCTGAAATATAGCAACTTCAACTCTCTAGCCTTTTGCATGAACATGGGTCAAGCCTGGATACAGAAGCAAGAGCACCTTTTTTTTAGCTTCACCTGCTGCCAACACCTGCATTTTCTTTGGAGGTCCTTCATGCATAGAGGAATCTAGACCCCTTATGAGTTCTAAGTCTACAAGATTGGGCTCTTTTGAAAGCTTTTGGTCCTATAAGCTTTCCACCGCATTTGCACTGAAGAGAACACCCGGGATTGCCACTTCACCAATCTTAAAAAGGCTTTCACCCAACAAGGACACTGCTCCAGAGAGACAGATTGCACGTTTGAAAGAGCCACCCGGACACAACGTGAAGAACTGCTGCAGTACAGAAGAAAACCCCCCACAAATCGCACACCGCTGGTTATGACATATCACCCCTCCCTTGAACCTGTACGGAAAATCCTCAAACAGTTGCAACCCATACTAGAAAGAGACCCTATTCTTAAAAAGATCTTCCAAGAGCCACCCATCCTAGCCTTCAAACAAGCACCGAACCTCGCTAACCTCATCGCCAGAAGCAAACTTCCTCAAGCCCAGAGCACACTGAAAGGATCCAGACCGTGCCAGGACAAGAAATGCAAAACCTGCCAACACATCTCCACCACCCCCACTATTACTACACCCCACAACAGAACCATCAGCATTCCCAGATCTTACAGCTGCACCTCCAGAAATGTAATATATCTCATCCACTGTACCAAATGCCCTGATGGAAAATACGTAGGAGAGACCAAACAACAACTGCGCACCAGAATGAACGCACACGGGAAATCTATCGAAGACAGAAATACCCAATTACCTGTAGGGGCATATTTCTCACAAGAAAACCACTCTCCAGTCTCTCACTCCTGATCCTCAAAGGAAACTTGCAAAACACTTCCCAGAGACGAGCCTATGAACTCCACTTCATCAACCTCCTGGATACTAAAAATCATGGACTAAATATAGACATTGGATTTATGATACATTATAACCTGCCTGACATCTGACTCCCCAGGTATCTCTCCACTTTCATCCCCCCCCCGCCTGTCTCTCACCCATTGACGCCTCAATCTACATTTTCACTGACCACCTATCTTGTATGCAGACCAGCCCAGCCGCTGGCTTCTTTACTTTTCATTCCATCCAGGAAGAGCACACACCAACTGCTGAAACTTCCTTAGCCTGACGAAGGGTTTTGAACCCAAAAGCTTGCTTAATAACTATTCTCCAACCATTTGGGTTGGTCTAATAAAAGATATCAGATTCACCCAAGGAGCCTTGTCTGCCTTTGATCCTATAAGAGATTTAGCTATTTTGAGAAGATCTTCAGAAAACAGAGGGTTGAAGAAAACAGAGGCTGTAGTATAAATACTGTGGCCATTTCTATTCACCTTTAGAAACCAGTTGTTCCCTTGCTTGGCTCTCTCCCTGCTGTCAATCCAGAGAATGTCTCAAACTTCATTTGGGCTCTTTTCACAGAGTTTGCTTATCAGTCTGAAAGGCGTCTGTCTGATCTTTCCTTTTGCATGCTTTCACTTTTAAGATCTTCCCTTTCTTATGTAAAAAAGGCAATTAGAGTCGTATCTGTTTATTTTAAACAAAATGGCTGTTAATTAGCATGATCAAAAACCCTGCCATTGTAGACTATGGGTTTCACTTTGTAGTTGTACTAAATTGCGTACAGTTTGGTGCCAGCTGACATGATAGCAGCACAAAGTCTAGGTTTTTTTTAACTTAATGAACAAACAGATTTATGAGGCTTTGTTATCTTCTAGTTTAGATCTATAGGTTCTGAATGCATTATTTAGAGTTCTTGTTTCTTAATGACTAATGTCATGTTGTTACTTATTAAGAGTGCTTTAACGCAGTGAAGAAGTTTCCCTCTCCTTCTGTATCCTCTTTTTTTCCCTTTTCCTTCATGTTTTTGATGGCTTAATAAAACCAGTATCTGTCGGGTACACAAAACGGATAAGATGCAATTCCATATAGTCTCATTCAGATGCTTCATTGCTATATTTGCAGTAGTGTAGCCCTTGAGGATAAGGGGGAGAGGGAATTTGGGTTTTTCTGTTACCCCTATATTGAAAATAGGGGCAGTTCTTGACATTCTTTTTCTCATTTATTTCCTGCTATTCATTTAAGGTAACTGGAAGAGAGGTTCCCACAGCCAATCTTGACCATGTTTTGGTTGAGATTTAGAACACAAAGGGCATGCCTACACATTGCCATATGGCTATATTACTATGGCACCATGCTTTAGTACTTCCTTTTGGAAGTGCTAAAGCACAGCACAGTAAGGGTGGTTACTGCACTGTGTGTGCAGCGCATGATTAGATTTCACTGGTACATTGCCATAGTGGCACGCTATACCGGAGCAACATGCCGCTATGGCAATGTAGCTGGCAATCATGTGTAGACCTGCATAATCGCTATGTCGCCATAGTGCACCGTATGGCAACGTAGTGTGTCTCTACATCACCATAAGGCAACCTATAGACCAAAGGGCACAGAATAACTAGGGGCTGATTGTGAACCCCCCTAACTCATTTTAATCAATCATTACTCATATATATGGATGCACTGGCTTCAGGTGACTGCCTGATTATTTATGTGAGTGAAGAGGCTAACATTTTCACAATGCCTTCATTTTTGGGTATTCAACTTGAGATACTGTAGAGGGGTCTGTAACTTTACCACTTGAGCTTTTTTGGGAAATGATACAAAACATTTTTAAAACTGTGACCCTGGCTGTTAGCAAGTAGAGTTGAAAGTTCCTTAATAAGTCATCCTGCCCATTCATCTCTCAGTGCAGAACTGTGAACCGAAGAACATTTTCCAGAATTTTGTCCAGTCTAAACTTAAATTTCCCAAGCACTGTATTTTGTACCACTTCTACAAGGTAACAGATTTCAGTGTTAACTTTCAGTGTTTTCTGCTGCTCAGCCTAAATTGACCTGTTATTTCTAATGATAATTTATTGAACTGGTATGTCATTAACTGTCTACTTTTTTGTCAACTGGCCTCTGAACAAGGAATCCAGATGAAATAGTTATGTTGTTTAGAGAAAATTAAATACAGATCAAACTCTAAATTCAGTATTAGCATGACTAAAATGGGCAGAATTGTTTGATGATATTTTTTCCTCAAACTTTTGCACTGACTATATTTTTATGAGTCCCCAAACGCACTTTTAATTAAGATTAAATAACCCTATTATTACCTGAATTTAAATGTTAGAATGTTTGTCTTACTATAAAATATTGAGTTCCTCTATGTAATTTGGAATACTCTAATACCAGTATATAAATTGATGGTTTGCTCTTAACTGGCACATTCGTTATCTTTTAATCACCTTTGACAAAGATCTACTTGAAATAAAGAGATTTTTAAATTGTAAAAAAATTCTATAAGATGCATTTTGAAGTTAAAATTTGTTTCCAAAGGAAAAAAAAGAAGCATTCTGTTTCAGAAAGGCTGAAATGGAGCATTCAGAACTTAACAAAATGCTGTTCGTCCATTTTTTTTCCAAATGAAATTCCATCAAAGTAAACATATTCCACTGGGAAGCTTTAGTTTTGATGAAACAGCAATATTTTTTTGGGGAAACCATTCCACTTTAATGAGATGAAATAGAAAAGATGTAGTAAAGGTATATAATATATAAAATAAAGAATGGTGCAGAGGAGGTGGTAGTTTCTACTAGCAGTAAATTACAAACTGCTGTTCACCTTTTTCATAATGCAAGAACAAGGTAACATCCATAGAGAGAGAGACAGAGTAAAGAATTAAACTTGATAACGGGAAATATTTTATATCCAAATAATTAAACTGTATATATTTGAGCTCTAGATATTAGAAGAATTAAAAAAAAAGTAAGATGTTCATGTGGCTAATTAGAACATCCCCAATTACATTAGGTTGGATACAATTATGAGAGGCAGAAACCATCAACCTTTGAGGACAAACTAGTTGATCAGTGAGGTAGGTAAGAAAGAAATGTCTTCTTAGGACAGGTTAATGGGTGGATCTGGAATTTTGAAAAGGGAGGTGCAGATGTGGTGTCACAATCACATATAACATAACACACACATTTCTCCAGTTAAAGGGAAACTAGATCCTTTACTAATATGTTGGGGGAGCTAGCATTATACTATTTAGTTTAAGATGAAAGCAAAAAAACAAATATAACTATTGGAATGTGCACTAATTTGCTATATTATTCATAAAGTTTAAAAATCACACTAAATTAGGCAAAAATAGTCAAAATAGCCAAAAGATATTGTGTCACTAGTCCTGTAGTCATTGTAGTTAAATGGACATCTCTTTTGCAAATTCATATAACAAAATCTAGCCTTCATAAGAGTCTTGACAGTGCCTCCAGTACTTCACTGTCAGTTATTTCTACACTTGAGTTAATATTGCCATACCTGAATTAAGGTTTTTAGCTAGAGTTAAAAACAGTCTGCAGGGATGTGAAACAGGAGAGAGACATTACTAGGAATTGCAGAAGAAAGATGTTGATTGAATAGTGAAACATCAGGACAGTTAAAAAGGATAGAGGTCACTAACACCCGTGGAGTTGACAGACAAAAGCAGGAATCAGGGAGAAGTTAATGACCCATGGAGTCAACTGCCTCTCTCAGCATTGCCTGGATAGAAATGCTGCTGCCCCTCCCAGGCAGTTGGTTTTAAAGCAGGAATCAAAGTGGGGTGCAACTGCACTACCGCACCCCGCTAGGATCCATCCATGGACAGGTTATTTCATAGTTGTTCATTGTCAAGATTCTCTGCATTTTTTACTGGCAGTTGTCAGAAACAGGATACCAGGTTAGTAGGAATGTTACTGTAATCCGTTATAGCAATTCTTATAGAGGTATAAAAAACAATGCAATGTATATATTTATGACATGTTGGGTAATTTCTTAGATAGTTAGAGTATGGTACTTATGCTATTGAGCTAAGAGAAGTAGGGCTGTAATTGATCAAAGCAGTTCAGCATATGCTTAACCTTAAGCACATGAATAATTCCATTCTGTTCAGGGTCTTCGATCCATGTCCTTAAGTGATTTTCTGGCCTCTTATATACTATATAGATAACATTTGTTTATTAAAAGCAGTTTTTAGATCTCAAAAATTATCCAAAGAAACAACATGAAGAAGTGTATTTATCCTGCTGTACTGCAGAAGTACATAGAAATTAGTGTTTTCAGTATCCTTTCTTGCATGTCATGGTCCATCATACTATCCCTACAATTTCTGCCTTTTAGAAATCCCTAGACATTTATAGCCAAAAAACCCAATAGACATTTAATCAGGCTCTACAGAACTTGCTCTAAAAACTGGAGGAGTTAGTAGGAAGTTATATAGGCTATTAACTTACTATAGTGAGTTCTCGTCCGCTATTATAATCCCTTGTTTAATTCTTTAGGAGGATTTATAATAAAAAAAGGCATAGAAAAGGATGTTATTGTCTCTTACATTCTACAGGATGTTGGATGTTGTTTAAGATGCTGTCAGTAAAAATAAGAAAATGAGACTATGTTCTTTTTATGAAAAAATTATAACCGTTGTGTGTGTTGGAGTTGTCGCTGCTGTCTTTATTTACCAGCCTTTTGTCTTTGCTTTTAGCTAGAGTGTCTTTTGTATTTCCTTTCCTTGGCTGCTTCAAAATATATTCTGTGGTACAGTATACTGCAGAAAGGCATGGTTTATCTTCTTTAACACAACAGAAACATTAGAAGACCTATGGTTTAAATATTGGATCAGATTCTGAGAGAGTCAGTAGAGGGGGAGTTGCTGCTGACTTCCTGTGTCACAGATCAGATTCAGTAATTTCAGAGGCTGTATCTGGCCCACAGGCCATAGGTTGAGCACCACTGTACAGCAGAGATGTGCTCCCAATCAGCAGTTCCCCCACCCCTTTTAAAGTGGCTAACATGAAGTTTGTCCATACCCCAAGAAGACTGGGAAGCCACTTGCTTACCTGGGTAGAGGGCTGATGTCTCCATCTCCTTTCAGCAATAGCCCAGTGGCCTTGTTCCAAACCTCTACTCTCCGTGAATGAATTTACTGATTGCTACCTACATAGGAACTGATTCGATAAAATACATGTCCAGTTTTTGTATCATGGAAGACTGGGAGAAGCCATGCCACAAATCATAAAAAATCTATTTTCCATGTTTTTTGTGGTCTTGAATCGGAGGCATATTTTCTAATAAACTGCCTCCTTAATCCTTTCAGCACTGACATGTTTTTCTGGACTACCAGGTAGATTTCTTCTTAGACAGAAATATATATGACAACTTTAGAGAGTTAATGAAAGGATATGTGAAATGGCCTGTACGATGTAAATATTACTACACAGAGTTGTATGTAATAAAAGCCCCCTCACAGCATAGCCCTCCTTATCATTCAACATTAGTTATGTCCAGGGCTATTCAGCAGTGACAATGAAGGCTCCCTTCTTATCTGAGAGCAGCTTGCTTAGCCAAATAAATTCCATGTAAACTCATTACTTTCAGATAATTGGGCTTCTGCTGTGTACTTGGCTTGGCCTATGCACAATTAGTGTTGATTTGCAGATGAATGTACAATACTGTGTGCTACTCTGTATATTGCACATAGGAGTGTAAAAAATACCACATGCAACTCCCAACTAAATGGTCTTGTCTGAAGATGCTCTATATAAGCCTGTGAGGCAACACTGTCTGGAAAAGGTGAAAATATAGCAAAAGGTTGCAGGAAAAACAGAATCTTTTCTGGCTTGAAGTAGCAGAGCAGTTTCCTCCCCCACCAGTTTGGGAGTAACAGTTTTCCCCCAGAAATTAGTTCATTAGTGTGTATTGCTATTCATGCAGGAAGGTGTGTGATGACCTGCGGCTGTATGTATTTGAGTAGAAAATGTCACCTCATATCAAATTTGTAATACTCCCAGCCTGTACTGGCCCAGGGCATATAATCTCTTGAGATCTTCTATAATGCACAGTGACTGCATCACTACAGCCGAATCAAAACTTCAGTGTGTTCAAGGAGAGGATAATGGTTGCCACCTTATGCAACTTAGATAAATGACAAGTTTGGGGAAGGTCAAAGCTTGGTGTATTAAGTCTCCCACATCTTACAGAAAATATATTTCTCCCCCATTCCGGATAGAGCCTCTACTGCTCCATTTGCTATTCAGAGAGAAATTTTAAAACTAAACAGGTACCCAGAAGAGTGAGAATGAGTGCGTGGCTGCTATATTTTGACGTGGTTCTTAAATTGTCCTTCATTGTCAAAAGCTGTTACGCTGAAGAGTGAAATATGCTCTGTGAGTGTCTGTAGGAATTGGTAATTATCTTTAATTCTCTACAGGGGTGTGCAGAGGTGGGGGGTATTTGCATGTGTGTCAGAAGGGGGCTGACAGAAGGAGTAGGTGGGAGAGAAGGGCAGGTGATTTTGGAGAGTGTAGGTGGCAAAATAGGTTAATATTGTCTCCTTTCCCCTTCAGTGACCTGCTTCCAGAAGCCACTTTGTCTAGAAATTAATTTAGTGATCTCAGTCTGATTCTTTGCTCACATTTTTGTCTATGTCCTATAACTATTTCAACCTCATTCCAGGAGCTATGTATTTTAATTAAATTGACAGCTTCTGTAGAGGAGACCATACTGGTATAAACAGGGTGACAAAGGAAATGGGGAAGGGAAAGGGAGTCTTTTCAGGCACAGCCTGAGGTTGCACTTGGAGAAGCTGTATGCCTGTAGGTAGAAAGCTTGCAAAATGCCTGTATGCACTGGCTCTGATTTTTAGCCAGAGCTATCAGTCCTTCACTGTATGGAACCATCAGATACATCAGTCTTCATACCATCCAAAAAAGGAGGGGTGAAAGAAGTAAGTTTTGAACCTAAATGGACTGACTGAGTCATGGGCAGTTTGCGTTAGGAGCCGTTCTCAACGCTGATAAATGCCTTTATAGCCTTTACAAAAAACTCTAAAGTGACCAGCCTTAACTTGAAACAAGAATGGAAAATAAAACATTGCATGCCTTAATGCACATGATATGGTCTCCATCTATAACTACCCACTCACTCTATTGTAGTTGGTCCTATCAGTGTAAGTTTCTCTATGTCTGGGTGGAGGGGAAAGATTAACAATGTTGTTGCACTGCTTAGTTCTTGGCTGAACTTCTTTTTGTCACTTTCAGTGTAAGATGTGTTTTTTCCCCTTTTCTTTTGAAAGCTACAAAGTACAGTGACAGAAACTATCATATTCAATTGGACATGCTTTCTACAGATTTGTTAAGGATTTACTCTACACATTTGTAGCGTTTAGTTGTCATGGCAATGACCTCAGTGGCAAGAGGGAACAGCCTTTAGGTTGGACCTCAGATTTTCCTTTCATTTCCATTTAATTTGATTTGACTGCAAAATGTCACTTCCATTGCATTGATTAAGCTTCATTGCTGCCACCAGGCCTGTTATAAAGGTTAAAGGGCAGGCCAGTGGCTGTCATTTCTCTCCCTCCCCGCCCTTTTCTGATATCAATACAGATGGGTTTTTAAGATGAAAAATGAGAACTCCTTACCTTATTTTTTAAAAAACATCTCTACATTGTTGTACAGTAATAGCAAAAAAACACTACAGAAACGCTGCTATAAGATGTTGTGTTGTACAGCTTTTCCATTACTTCCTTTTTTTTTTAAATTAAGGATTTCTTCCATTAATGGTGACTTGGATTTGCTGTTTCCATCAAATCACTCTGAGAAATAAAATAAAAATGGATTTATGCTCCGGCACTTCTTTCATATCTAGAAACCATATTTAAAAGAGGACAGTTGTCTCTTTATCAAAGTGTCTTTTATCTGCAGGGCGTATAATGACTGCCTACCGACTTGGTTGAGACCAGTAATTAGTGCAAGCTCAGTGAAGAAAATTCCTCTTCGGACAGACTTGTTTCCAGTTGTTTTGGTATTTGCTGATTATAGAACAGGCATCAGATTTTAGAGAAGACACTGGTAGAGATTAGAGATTGTTTGAAAAAGCAGTTTTATTATAGGACAACAGAACTAGAAAACTACCACAGAGCATTACAGTAGTAGCCAAGAAGATTCAGCTGTTCATTGGGGCTCCTGTTTTCTTACTCTGTCTCACCTTCAAGGAATGGATTATCTTGAATTGTGCTTCATCTCATTCCAGGGTAAAATTTCACCTGGGTAATTTGATAAAAAATGAAACATAACATAAGGCAAGGGAAAAGTGGGATCTAGGTAGGACCATGTATAGCTTAAGACAGGGGTGTCAAATGTATGGCCTGCAGGCAGGGTCCAGCCTATGGATCTGGCCCCGGTGCTGCTCCTGAGTCTAATTAGACCCAAATAGGGTATGATGTGTGCCTGTAGTGTGGAGCTGATCTGCAGGCCAGATCAGGCCTCTGGACTCCCTACCCCTTCCAGTTCTGGTCTGGGATTGGTGCCACCTGTGGCCAGAGTAGGAAGTGCACTGCATGCAGTGTCTGCCCCACCAGCTCCACCCCAGCACAGGTGCCATGTATGGCACTGCACGAGATGTCTTTTCTGGCCACTTGCCACATGTGGCATGGGTTCTAGACTGGCTGGAGTTGATGGCACAATAAAATGGGATATAAGCCACAGAATGATTCGACAAAATATGTGTACTAATTTTGTGGTTGGTTTCCACCAGGACTTAAATTGAATGTATGGCAGGGTTAGGACTCGCCCCAGGGGTTCAATTTGCCTCTGCGATCTCTGCCAGATTGTTGGGATCAGGGGTTACATTCCATTGTACCTTTAAATGAAAATCTATTAGCAGCCTAAGACTAATGTAAAACCATCCCCTTTCTGTTGACAGTTAGTGTGTGTGTGTGTGTGTGTGTGTGCGCGCGTGCGTGTGTGCGTGCATGAGAGAGAGGGAGGGACGGAGGGAGCATGCTCTCCTCCTCTTGCATGTGGTTTTCCACTTGTGTGTCAGTTTTCACTCTTGTCAGATTAGAATTTTAATATTTGGCATGTCCTTTAAAAGTACTTTGAGGTCCTTTGATGCAAGTGCTAAGTGTGGTTCTTTTTTTTATTGTTACTATGACCTGTTTTTGAAAAGGTAGGCCAAAACAGTAACTACTGGCAATCAATAGTTGGTAATCCCACCTATAGCATCCATGGTAGGGGTATAACCTTTTGGAACCCCAAGCCCTGTCATGACAGAAGCCAGAAATTAAACAACAGTCTTTCACCATCATGGTTGCATGTCATTTGCTTTAACTTTAAACTCTATGTATAAAAATGGGGGTGAGCCAGGAAGGAAAAGATCAAATATCTTGGAATCCCAGCATATTGAAAGGATTTTTCAATACAGCCTCTTTTGAAACACAAAGGAATTTGTTTGAGGAAAACTTTGGTTCTTGATTCCCTTTGTTTTCTCTCAGCCTATCCACTCCACAAAGCCCACCAAATGTATTGTGTGACTGAGAGTTTGAATAAGTTTCCTGCAGACTACGATCAGCAATGAAGAGCTCAGCAGCCTGTATGGTGAACTCAGGACCCTGAAGGATTTAGACCTTTGATCCAGATGGTGGATCAGCAGATATTTTATCTCTTAGAAGCATGCCATTTTATTTTAAGTATTTGATTTGCATCATTAGGGAGAGATGTGATCTCATCCAGGTAAACATACTTGCCCTATTTAAGTCTCTGAAAGAGATGTGGTTTGATTCCATTGAACAAAGTGAACAAGATTTAGCAGCTTCAGCTCCAGCACTTTTTTTTTCTTCTCAGCAGGAGCTGAGTACTGGCACTTCTCCCACAGAATCATTTCTTGCTGTTTTTCTCTCAAACAAGAACAAAAAATGAAGTAAAGATTAAAAGGCAGAAGTAGACAGATTTAAAGGAGGACGATTAACACTGGGGTCTGACAGGACCTGTTTGAAAATGTTCACTCCCCTTATGTCACATGAACCAAAGCCATGCTGCCTCCTTCAGAACCCTTTATATTCGCACACTCCCACACACAGACACTTTTTAGTCTGTCTTCTTCCTAATGGAAACAGTTTATAGTGGATTCCATCTTTGTGTCTCTTCTTGTTTTGTTTGACCATTAGCATTGCACCAAACAGCAGTGGTGTAACTGGGGTAGGGAGTGACAGGGCCAACCACCCTGTGCACTGACTTGTGGGGTGGCAAAGAAAATCACCTGGTGCCAGCAGCCATGTATTCATGATTGCAGACTGGAAGCTGCCTTTTCCTTTTTTGCCCCAGGTGCCTGGCTGCAACCCTACACTGCTGCCAAACAGTTGCAGGGAGATACAAAACTAGACCTGAAATCTGGTCCATGCTTGCTGAAAGACCCAAACTAGTGCTAAGTTTTGAATACAGCTGAATTTATTTCTGCTTTAGATGGAAACTGCAGAGCGCCGAATCTTTCTAATTCAGTCCAAGGAGAGAAACAGATTGAGTCATGTAGTTGGTTTCTTTTGAAACCATCAAACCTAAAAACTTAGTGAACCATGGGGGTTGTAATGCAAAGCATAAAAAGGTTTGGATGAATCCTTGTGGCCCAAAATTGTTTCATACCAAGATATTTATCAAGCAGTGATATTGTGGCTATATTCATCCAGACAGTATGGTGTCATTGCAGCACTTCTGTGGATTAACTGAGCTGGTTTGTAATTAGGCCTATGAGAGAAAGCAGTGAGAATTAGAAGTACCCTCCAAATGTGGGCAGGAGTGACCTATAGACTTTTAAGTTAGATTGGAAGTATAGTTAAGATTGCACATTTTTCAGATACAATGGGCCTTGATCCTAATGGTGCATGTGGGCACTGACTCTGTAAAAGTAATAGAAATAAAGAGGAAATCATAGACCTGTTTTCTTACTTTTAAAATCCTGCCACTTTTTTTTCCTTGGGTTTGATTGTGTTAGAACAGTGGTGCTCAAACTTTTAGCCCCACAGGCTGAATGAGTGCTGTGGGGCTGGTCTGCAAGCTGGATTCCTTTGGGGTCACCACCTGAATTGGGCCCTGTGCCACCCCGATCTAGCATGCAGGGTCACTCTATCCAGCCCATGAGATTCTCTAGGGTTCCAGAAATTTGGCAGCAGGGGACCAGTGATTGACACTGCCATTGCTCTGCTGCTGCCAAATTTTCAGACCTGTAAGAAACCCAGCAGGCTGGGTGACATGGCTCTGTGGGCTTCGTCTGGCCCATAGGTTGGGGGTTGAGCACCCCTGTACTAGAACAGTGATTCTCAAGTAGGGTACCACAACACCACGGGGTGTTGCCAGATTGTTTGAAGGGTGTCCTGAGGTGTGAAGAGATAAGCAGGTAAGTGCTGGCTCAATCTTGTTCCTGCTTGGCTGCTCTTCCACCTTGCTGGCCCCTTCAAGGTGGTAAACACTGTAATATATAAATTAATTTTTGAAATTGGGTGCCACACAATTCACGAAAATTTTGGAGGTGTGCTTCAAGTCCAGTGAGGGATGCCTTAAGTGCAAAAAGGCTGAGAACCACTGTACTGGCTCATAACTGCCACAGTAGATCTATTACTTTCACTTTTGATCAAATTTACAACACAAAGCGGCCTTGTTTTAACATGGTATTAGTGAAAACTATAAAATCATGCATTGTATTGGGGTGAGTTACCAATAACAGAGAAAAGTGAAATCAAGAACTGGGGAGAGTATGAAGGTGGGTAACTAAAGGTGGGGACAGACTTTAAATGTTGTACAAAATGAAATGATGTACGATCTGTAACATAAGGATAACTTGATGTGTTAATACCCCCCCTTCCTCATCCTCCTTTTGTAATTCACAGCATTGAGATCACTTTTTGTTCAGTATTGTCTAGTGCTTCCTTTTTCTTTTTATTTTTGCACTGCATTTGGCTCGCTGTGTGTGTGAACATATAGAACATGAGGTATGTGTTTGTTGGACTGAGAGAGAAAACAATTTCGTGTCTCCTCCTATTTTGGCCTTCTTACTTTTCTTTTTTTCTTACAAAATGAATTAACCAAGGAAAGGAAAATACTGTTAATAACCATGTGGATAAATATTGAAGTAGCAGTTTCATAATCTATTTATTAGGTGTTATTCCAGCTGATATATTTATGTATATGTAAAAAGAAAAAAAGAGAAAATGTAAACAAAATTAAATATATTCTGCATTTTATTAATTGCAAGATACTCATTCACAGATAATACAACAACAATATGATTTTCAACAAATGCTTTGTTTTTGTGTTTCTTTACTAAATTAGATGGATACACCAAATGGCATGCTGCTGGTGCAATCTTAATTTTATTTATAGAGTATAGATCTATTAGTCTGTGTTTCTGGCTTGCTTGTAAGTTATCTGACCTATTTTCTTTTCCTACATCTTTGTACTGCTTACCAAATTCCCGTCTCCTATGCCTAGCATAAAACTGTCTTACAATTAAACCCTCTGATAGTCAGCCCTGTAGACATTGCCCAGGACCGTAGTAAATAGATAAGATATATTGTTTTATATATTTGTACAACAAGGAGAGACAGCTTCATCACTTTAAGCAGGGGAATAATCTGTTTACACTAGAGGAATGGGCTTGCTTATTTTTCTACCCTTCAGTTGTGAAGCTATTTGCAGGTTGCAATATCTGTCTTATCTTTGCCAGTAGAGATGTCTGGATGTTTTCTCTTAATCTCATGAACTGTAATCAGTTTAAGTTGGCCAACTACAATTCCCAGAATCCTTTAGGGATGTGAAAGTACAGTACCCTATGCATCATTCCAAAACTAATGAACAATGCACACAACTCATTTGTTATTGCTTGGAAGCAAAAAGTGGAAGTATCCAAACTGTTTTAAATTCCATGCAAATACTAAACAAAACAAAACAAAGCCCCTTAGTATTAAGACAGTGTTAAAGTTGAGAAACCAGGCTGTTACAATTCAGGAAGTGCAGATTTAAAAGTAATACCCACTCAAGTGTTTAAAAATCATGAATCAGGCTCAAAGCAGCCTTGGAAGATTTGAAAGTTCATGACTGTTTTTTTTTAAAGCCAGGTCATTTTTTTTTAAAAGGTCTTTTGGCTTTTGAGACAATCAGATATATGTTTTCAATTTTTTCTCCATAACAATGAGAACAAACCACAAACATTTTTTTTAAAAGAGAAGCTGAGATTCTTGTGTTATCATGACTCTGGGATCTAGAGCTTTAGGAAAACTTTCAAATAATGCAAGACTCATGGTAAAATCAGTGGTTGGTAATACTGAATTAGGATTAATAGTGAGTATTGGCTTCAAATATTGCCTCGTCATAATTATAAATCAATTTGTCAGTTAGTACAATAAGTAAAATAACATGATTCAGAATTTCTTACGTAATGAATTGCAGCATAATCCATGGAGTCTTCAAACTTGGTTTGATTGATTTCAAATGTAGCTTGATCAATGAAATCTATGAAAAATCCAAGAGTGACTGAAAATATAACCCAGATAATTTGATACCCAGTCTTGTGCCTTAACCACTAGAATGCATAATTTCCTCATTCTAGGCTGCCTTTTCTATTAATTTGCCACTCTCTCCCTTTATTTTGTTTGTCACACATTAATGTGGCCAGTGTCAAATATTTAGGTATTGGAGGGATGAGAGCTCTCAGAGGCAATTTATGTTTTATTATTGAATGTGGTTATAATAATACTTTTCATGTCCATAATGCTTTTCATGTTGAAAGCACTTTTGCAAACATTATCTTATTAATAGCTAATAATTATATCTTTAGCGGGTTTCTAATCATGGTGTAGAGAACTGCCAATTGAGAAGCCTCATATTAGGTTGAGATCCTTAAAGTGTATTATTGTCTCCTCTTCCACCTGCGCTCTAGTTCAGATGTTTCTTTTAGAACATGGTTATGTAAAGACAGAGATTAGGATTTAAAATATTGTCTAATCTTAAATTGTACACAGTCTACATTCTGTCTTCACTAAACTGTCATTTTTTTCAGTACAGTAAAATGTCATGTTATTTTTTACATACCATAATAGTGACACTATTGATTTTTTTAATTTGTAGTTCATGAGCTGTATATATTTCAAAGACAGTTAAAGAGTGGGGAGATTATACTGTGGGTGGGGAGAAATGACTAGGTGCATCAGTATTAATGAGATCATACCCATGGCAAACAACAAAAGGGAGAGTATGGCTAAAATCTTCATCTTTGTATTGAAGTGAGTCAACCAGAAAGCTGAGTGGAAAAGCAAAATTCAAATCCTGAAATCTTTTACTTGTTGTTGGGTTGAGATCATTCTACCACATTATGGGTAGACTAAAAAGTAATCAAGGATTTCAGTGGTTAGTAGGTCAAAATGTTTTAATTTCAAAATTTGGTATGTTTTATAAAAGCCTTGACAGAAATAAATGAAGAAATATATTTTGACAAAATATATGCACATTTTCCCCTGTTCCTTCTTATGAGGTACCTATCTAATTGTTTGTGCTTCAAGAAAAATCTTGTTGCAGAAGCATCTGAGAGTTACGATGATGCTCCTTCATATCCTAGTTTGAGTTGGGGGTGAGCCTCAAAAATTCCAAAGGTTGCTTCTAAAAGTTCAGATGCTAACTTTAAGCAAATACATCATTAGTTTGCAATATTCTGAAGAAAATACTGCCCAATGGTTGCTTGATGCAGTGATTTCACTGAGGGTATGCTCCGGGGAATTTTGTCCTACCAAATAAGCGGGTGTTTGTACTCAGAAAGAAGGCTGTTTTTAATTTTTATCTTGAGAAACTAAATTGAGAAACCTCAGAAATGAAACAATTAGGAAGACAAAGTTAATTCTGACCTGTATTTGTGGGAGCATGGTGCCTTCAGATACCAACACACTTTTTTCAGTGGTGGCATTTGGAAGAATAAATGAAGTGTGACTCTCAGCATCTCTTTACTTGCCCTGAAAATGGAATGTCAAACAGCATATAATCATCTTCCTTGTTTAAAGAAAGAAGAGCGAGTGAGAGACCTAGTTTTCTATTTGTGTCAGTTTTTGGATGTCTTAATATTCCATCTTGTCTAATTTTCCAGAGAGTGATAATAGAGTTCCTGTCAAATTAGAGGTTGCAGACTTTTTAACCTGTGTCACAAAAAAAAACATTAGTTGTTATTACCATGAATATAATCCAAATAAAAATTTAGTTTTTTGATACTGTTAAGCTGAAGGTTGAATTCCAAGCATATAATTTTATTCATTTTAAATATTAAAAAACCCAGTCTGACATTAGTCATCCTCCAGCTTCTCTTCTTCCATCACCCTTGGATTTCCTCTCATCCCTCCACTCCCTGCCCCCTCCCCCCGCCAAAAAAAAAAAAAAAAGAAAAAAAGAAAAAAACTAAACTTGATTTGGAGCAAATATACAGCTTATTTGTCTGGTTAATAGAAGTTTAGCTTCAATCTATGCACAGTTTGAACTAGCTAGGAAATATCATGGTGTTGGGAAGTAGACCTATCGCTTTTAATTGACATGACAGGATGTTTATTTACAGACTGGCTATCGTGATCTGACCATCCTTCAAAAGGACGATGGGAAATGAAGAAAAAGGGAAACGTAAGAGAAATGCATTTGCACCACTTTGGTGTTTCTAGGAACATTGTGGTGTGGTAACACTGGACGTATATAGGATAGTTTTCCCCGCTGTGGCACTTCCCCTTTAGTGCCAAAGAACCATTGTTTAAATAACTATAGTTATGAAGTGAGGAAAAAGGATTACATTTATTTAAAAATAATTTAAAAAAACCCCGGTACTGAGCCAGTTTCTAGAAAGCAGTAGGCAGATTTGTGTCAGATATAGACATTTCACTTAATCAAACAAAACTTTCTATAGGTTTTGATTCATGAGGGTTTTCACTACTTAGGCCTAATTCAAACCTGGGGCAAATGGGTAGAATTCTTTTGAAGTCAATGAGGGTTGAGTTTTGAATTAAAGTATCAAATAAAAGCATTTTCTCTGATTTTTGCCTGAAAACCACAAGTACCCTTTGGTTTTACACCAAAGCAGATGGTGGCTTATATCAACAAAAAATTGAGGCTGAGTCTTTTGAATTTGTTGTAGTCTTGGGAGTAGGTAAGTGTTACATAGATTTGGATTTTCTACCAAGAAGTTTTGTTCTGCTCTTATTGATACAGTGGGCCTATGCTGGATCATTGAAGTGAGAGTTTACTGTTGTCTTAAACAGGAGCAGGATTAGAGAAATTGGGAGTGTCTACAAATGCATTGGGCCAAATTCAAACATGAGCCAAATGAGTAAAATTCTTCTGAAGTCAATGAAAGTTGTTATTGTGCAGTACGTGGCTTTTATGCTGGCTTCTACACGTGCAGGCACTACAGCGCAGTAATACTGTGTGGACTGACTTAGGACTAAAGTTAGCCCCAAATTAGTCCACATAAACAGGGTTACTGCACAGTAAGGCCTCTACATGTACCTTACTGCGCAGTGACTACTTGGGCATAAATTTGCTACCTGCATGATGCACGTATGTCCTGAAGAACACACATATTTTCCTCTGTACTTTTGCTCTCTGCCCCCAAATCAGTGGGAATACATTTCCCATATATAGAATAATTGGCAGTTAACCACCACCATTTTTCTGACAAAGGATAGAGTCCTTCCAGACCATAACCAAAGTATTTGCCATATCCTTGCTGTCACCTTTTCCCATGCTGTATTACCTTTCACCTTGGTGTCCATCAGGATCCCTAGCACTCTGATTTCTTGCTCTCTTATTTGAAGGCCCAACTTTCCCAAGTCCCTCCAGTTCCCCACTCCCATTATGATGCTTTTCAACCTATTTAGTTTAGAAAAACAGCATAAAAAGCAGCATAGTTTGGACTGAGCTTTCTCTGTGCCTTGGGGTCAGTTACTGAGCTCTGTTTTTCAGCAGCTCAGCAGCGTCAGAGAAAGGCTATCACTTCCTACTTGCTAGCCTGTTACTGGCAAGTGGGATTCAATACCTTTTGTTTTCTATACCATTTTATTATTATATTAATTCATTCCTTTCAATTTATTCCTCCCCAAAATCCTCTTTTTGTTAGTCTATTTTGATTCTTTTCCTCCAAAAAAGAGATCTGTGCTTTCTCTCTCAGTGTGCATTCCATTCACTGTACAGGGAAGCACAGTAGATATTGCATATTACAATATAGAATTGATTCAGGAACAGATACATACATTTATGTTTTATTTAATACATAAATACATATATACATTACATAAATATATACATATAATTATCTACATATATTACATAAATACAGATTACATTACAGAAGAACGCACAGATTTTCCAGCACACCAAACATACTATGAAACACACTATGAAGTGTGCTGGAAAGGCAGCTGGCAAGCCTTCAGGGAGGGGTGGAAGAGGGGGTAGAGGGAGAGCTGTAAGTTCCTCCCCTCCAAACTGAGATGCAGCCTCTTTCTTACAACTAGCAGGCATGAGGCTTCCAGTTCTACTGGCAGCAAGGAGAGGGGAGCAGTGCCACTGCCTAAGTCTGCATCCCCTCCAAGAGCACCAGCCATAACCACCCCCACCTCCACCATGACAACAAGCAGCACCAGCATCACAGTCTCCTCCACCCCCATTTCACTTCCCATGCTGAGCCTTCCAGTGCCAGAAGAAGAGCTGGAGCTGGGTCTGAGTGCCCTAGTAAGGGAAATTCTGGGGAAGGAGGGGGAATCATTTGAGTTTGTGCTCCACACCCTTCAAGTTTCCCCTAGAGCCAGGTCTCCTTACCCAGAAGGCACTTTTGGTGAGGTTGAGGTACAGGTTGTGGAGGCAAGCGGCTCAGCTGAGTCCTCTCCTCCTGTTGCTGTGCCTCTGCCTGCTGAGGATGGGGAAAAGGCAGCATCCACACATGCACCCACACCACAGAAGCAAGTGGGTAGTGTGGTCTGGGATCATTTTGAGCTGGCAGATAATCCCACATATGCTATCCGCCTGCACTGCCGAGCCAAAACTAGCCTGGCAAGGGAACAAAACACGTGAGCACAATGGGATGCTGATGCATTTCTGCAGGCACCACCCCTTTGCCCTTGGTCTTCCTTAGCCTGGCACCAGTGGGAGCATGCCCAAAAAGAAGTTCCCCTGTCTCTCCAAAGCCCTTGTCTCACCCAAAGCAGAAGCAGGCCACCCTGGAACAGTGGGGGAAAGGTGGACAGAAAGGGGGGTGCATTGCAAAGGCAATCGAGATCACCCAGAGCATTGGGGAGATGCTTGGTGTGGATGGCCAGCCCTTCTTAGTTGAGCAGCCAGGGCTCAGGTGGCTCATGGTGCTTGTGGCCCCAACATATCAAGTGCCCGCATGCACCACCATAAGCAGGACGGTGGTGCCCTCCCTATATGAGGCATGCAGGGAGTACTTGAGGGAGGAGCTGTGCAGGGCAGGTCCACAGGTGGCCTTACACTTCACCTTGGACATCTGAAGCAGCTAGGGTGGAAATTATGCATACCTCTCCCTCACAGGACACTGGTGCGACCAGTCAGGCTGTTGGTGGGCTCTCCTTCAAGCTGAGGTGGTAGATGAATCCCACATGGCAACCAAGATCATGGGAACCATGAACTGCTTGGTGCAGGGGTGGCTCGTTGTGCAGGGCGAGCTCACCCATGGGTTCATGGTCACTGACAATGGGGCCAATATGGTCAAGGCAATGCATGATGCCAACTTTGTTGACATCTGCTGTGTGGCACACAAGTTCCACCTCATTGTCAGGGATGGCTTGGAGGGGGACAGGGCTGCCGGTGACAGCTCCAGCACCACTGGCAAGCTCATTTCCAAATGCAGGAAGGTGGTAAGCTACTTCCACTGGAGCATTAAGCGGGGCAAGATGCTGCAAGACCAACAAACAGAGCTGAACATCCCATAGCACAAAATCATGCAGGGTGTGGAGACTCGGTGGAACTCCACATACCTGATGCTCGGGAGGCTGGTGGAGCAACAGAAGGTCATCCATGAGATGGCTTTGCTCGGGGAGATTAGGATCTTAACAAAACCAAGTGGGATACCATCTCCCAAATCTTGGTGGTCCTCAAACCCTTCCTTCAGGCCACCGAGTGTCTCAGTACTGGCGATGCCCTGCTTAGCCAGGTGATCCCTGTAGCGGCAACTTCAGAACCAAATGGAGAAGTTCCAGGGGATCAATGTTCCTGGCTGGGGCAAGCCACTGTCACCAGACGTGCAGGCACTGGTGAGGTGGCTGAAGGAGGGCATCAGGAAACGGTTTGATCCCTTGCGGTCCAGTACGTGGTCCACGTGCTGGCTGCCATGTGTGACCCAAGGGTGAAGGGGAGCGGCAGTGTATGCGGCAGCAAAACCCTGGATCAGTTGATGGAGGTGCTGGTGAAGAGTCAGGGAGGCAGAAGGGTGGAGGCAGCAGGATATGGAAGAGGGGGATTGACTGTCCGGTGTCAGCACGCCATCCACCAGCCAGTCTCCTCCTCCACCACTGGTGCTGCCAATGTAGGCCAAGGACATAGCTTCCATGGTGGGGTTCAGAGGCATCAGACCCCAACATCAGGCAGGTAGCACTCAGGCCTTGGTGGCTGCCTATCTCGCCAAGGATGTGGTGCTGCTGCCGTGGTGGTCTGCTTGGCAAGCCAAAGCCAGATGTGGCTGGATCTGGCCGTGGTTGCCTGGGAACACCTGCCCTGTCCTGGTACACCTGTCCTGTCCAACCAGTGTTCAAAGTGAGAGGGTGTTCAGCATGGCTGGTCATGTAGTGACACCCCAGTGCACCTCCTTGGATCCTGGTTTGTGGAGCAGCCGGTGTTCCTGAAGGTGAACCTCCTGCTCATGGGGTTCCCTAAGCTCCACATGCAGATGAAATGAGTGCCACCCTCCTCACTCCATCTGCACTTCCTTCTTTTTTTTTACCCTTGGGTTTCACAACCATTTAGTGCCCTGCTCTCAGAGCAGAGGGAGCTCACACTGTATCACCAGCCAGCAGGGGAAGCTCCTGTGCCAGGACAAACTTGGATGTATGGACAGGGGTAGGAGGAGGCCCCAGGTCCTGGGCATGACTACTAAAACTGCACCTTCCTGGGGTGGGGAGGCCTGGTGGGACTACCAGTGGTGTGGCAGCCCCAGAAAATGCCAGGACCGAGGATCTCCTTGGTGAAAGGTGGGTAGGAGGCACCATAATCTCCAGCCACCACACGCATGCACAATCCTGGCTGGGGAAAACCCGGACCCATCACAGTTCATAGGCTTGTCTGTGAAAAGTGGTTTGTAAATTCCCTTTCAGGATCAGGCCTGAGAGACTGGAGACAGGTAGCTGGGTATTCTTGTCTTTGATACATTTTCAGTGTGCACTCATTCTGGTGTGCAGTTGTTGCTTGGTGTCTCCTATGTATTTTCCATCAGGGCACCAAGTGTATTGTGATATGTATTGTGAAGATATCTCCATAATAGAGATATTGTTGACAGGTTTTGCATGTCTTGTCATGGCATGGTCTGGGCTGTAGGAAGCTGGCTTTTGGTGATGAGGTTGGTAAGGTTTAGTGCTTGTTTGAATTTACAAACTTTTCACAGACGGGCCTATGAACTGCACTTGATCAACCTCCTAGGTACAGAAACTCATGGACTCAATATAGACATTGGAATTCTGACACACTACAGCCTGCCAGACATCTGACTCCCTCAGTACCTCTCCACTTTTACCTGTGCTAACACATCCCCTCCCTGCTCCCCCCACCAGCCTGACCCTCATCCCTTGACACCTCCATCTTCATTTTCACTGACTGTCTTTCTTGCCTGCATTGCATGCCAGCGTCTGGCTTCTTTACTATTCCTTCCATCCAGGAAGAATACACTAACTGCAGGTGCTTCCTCAGGATTTCAGCCCGAAAGCTTGCTAAGATATATTTCTCCAATTATTCAGTTGGTCTACTAAAAGATATCAGATTGACCCAAAGAAACTTGTTTGCCAGTGCCATGTCCTTAGACCAACACAGCAACACCTGTCCTCAGCCAGCTGACCAGAAGGAGGCAGGGCCCTGGGCACATCTAAGCCCCAGGGCTGGCTGGTGCTGGCAGGGAGAGTTCTCTGGCAGCTTCTGGAGAAGTTCCTCCAGGAAAGGAAGGAAAAGCTCTGACAGTTTGGCTGCCTGAGATGCTAATCCGACCGTGCTGCTTACTTACCTGTTGTTTTTTAAAGTGGTGGACTGGCTTGAGGCTATAGGGGAGAAGGAGGCCTCATTGGGGCACACTACCATGTTGTGCAGAGGCCCCAGCACCAGTGAAGACACACCTTAATGCACACACAAAGTCACACATCATGACTTTTATTTGTCAGCAGGTTGAGGTGCAGTTTCCCAGAAACCCCTACACCTATCTCCTTGAAACTTGACAGGCTTTGTGGCCTCAGCAGTGGCTACACTTTCTGTTGTCTTCATTCAAATCAGGCAAGAAATGACAAAGTTTTAGGCATTTTTGTGATTCCCCATTATAGCCTATGGGTGAAACATCAAAACAATTTTGACGAAATGAACAGTGCTTTAAAATGAAATGAAACGGCAAAACAAAACACTGTCCTTTCAAAATGGCGAAACAGAAGTCAAAATGAAATGGTGCTGTTTTGCACAGCTCTACTAACTACTATATTTATTTCACCCATGTATAATATACACTTATATCATCCGTGAATAGTCTTCCCCTTCTGATATCTTATGACCTTGTTTTTTCTCATTTTTTGTGCTAACAGTTCCACGCCACACAAATAGTAGTGGTGATGGGGGGTTGGGGGTGCCTTGCCTCACTCCTGTATGGATTTTAAAGGCCCCACTTAGATGCCCATTAATTTGGACTTGACTCTCTGCTTCTCTATAAAATAACCTTATTCAACTTACAGATTTATCTGGAAACCCTATTTTCCCTAGCATTTTGAATATGTAATCATGATCCACTATGTCATATGCTTTTTCTAATCATAGGTTTGCTTTAACTGTGTTTCTTTTCCCCTCCTGGATGTGGGACAGTGTATCAGGGTATCTCTGGCACTGATTACTTTGGAGATCCTTCTACCTGGTACTGCACATACTTGGTCTTCATGTATTATCTTCTGGGAATAGGGACAGACATCCAAAAAACCTGAGCCTGAGCCTGAATTGATTCAATCTTTGCAGGTTAGTCTAACCTGACTAGGCTAAACTGGTTTGTAACCACACAGACATCCCAGAAATGCAGGCACATGCCTGCAGTGCCTCAGGCTAGAAGTCAGGGGCTCTAAAGCAGTCTTCCCTTCCCTTCTACAAGTGCTGAGGAGAGGGGGGCATAGCCAGGCCTCGACAGGACTCTGATTAGGGAGGGCCCCCACCCCCTCCATGAGGAGCCCAGAAGGCAATTGATAATACAGTGTTTATCACCCCTAACTCAGTGTTTATCACCCCATCAAAAAGCAAAGCCTCTTTCCATTAGCTCAAGCTCTTCTTAAACACCTTTTCCAAGGAAGGAACCGATCTCCCACAGCATGGACCGTAGTCAGCCTGTGGTCTGCTAGCTAATGCTGAGAGGTGTCTTTGTAAGGGAGAGGGGGAAGCCAGGGGGAAGCCAAGCAGACGCCTACAGTCTTGGCTAGAGCACCAGCCAGGGAGCAGAGGGGAGGGTCCAGCTCTGCTGTGAAGCATAGAGCCCAGCTAAGAGAGCATGCCAGGATGCTGGGGGAGTTTGGTTTAACTTAAACCAGGAAGGGGTTTGGGGCAGACACTGCATAAACTGGTTTGACTCAGATCAGTTAAGTCTGAGATCACATTCAGCCAGGTTTATCTCAAACTGGTTTCAGCCACTTTCGAACAGGTTTATGTGAACTGAACATCTGTTCTGTTACAGGTTATACCAGTTTCTGATGATTTAAACCAGTTTATGTGTAATGTCTGTCCCTAGCCCTGGAGGTTTTTTCTCATCCTCAAAGCCAGCATCTTGACCATTAACTTATAGTCCATATTAAGGAGTGTAATTGGTTTCCAGTTTCTTAGGAGTTCCTTCTTCCCTTTCTTGGAGACTAAGATCACAATGCCTCTTGTAAAGTTTTTACCTGCCTCCCTGTTTCAGCTATTTCCTCAAAAATTTCCACTATATCCCTCCCTACCCATACCCCAAACTTCTCATAAAATTCAATAGGCAATCTATCTGCTTCTGGTGATTTCCCTCTTTTAAAGATTTTAAAGCACTCCTCCATTCACTCCAGGCAGATCTCCAAGTTCACCAAGCACTCCTCCTCCACTTCCTTTAAGCTTATCTTTTTTTCCATCTTCTTTGCTGCCTCCTCCTCTACTTTATCTTCAATCTCTTCCAGCAAATTCTTCATCTTTCTTCTTCTGATATAGCTCTTCATAAAATCTTCTCATTACCTCCAACACCTCCTCCTTCTTTTACACTTGGGTACCACGTTCCCTCACTGCTTTTAATTCTTCTTTTGCCTTCTTCACTCTAGTCAAAAATTATTGGGACAACTCTTCATTTTCTCCTACCCAGCGTGCTAGTGCAAAAAACATTTTCTTTCTTGTCTTTCTTTTAAGCCAACTTTCTATCCCTTGCCTTGTTTCTTCTAATTTTTCTCATACCTGTCTTCCTTCAGTGACTTCCTCTAGCAGCTCCTGCATCTTTCTTTGTAGTTCTCTTAGCAATTTTGTTCTTTCCCCCTGCAGTTCTCTGGCTTTTCTTCTTAAAGAATTCTCCCATCCTTTTCTTCAGCATCATCCACCATTCTCTGGCACTGTTAAGGTATTTCTTCAGTGTTCTCCACCCCTCATATGGTCTTGCATATGCTTGACATATCTCCTTATCTTGTAACAGTCACACATTTAACCTGCCCACTCCTCTTCCCCTTACCAGGCTCGTACCAAGACTCCCATTCCACCTTCAGCATCCGTTGATCATTAAATGATGCTTTCTTTCTTCCTTATGTCTGTTTCTTTTAATACAAACATAAAATCAATTCTTATTGTTTTTTTTACATTGGGGTCATTTCTAGTGAAAACTTTCTCCCCTGACCACACATCTCTTAGTGACTCTTCTTTAATTATATTTGTTAACAATCTGGATAAACTGTCCAAAGTTCTGCCTCCTCCTTTATTCTGTTACCCGCTTCTATTATGCAACTGAAGTCCCCTGTTATTATCTGTGGCCTCCCTCTGACCATGTAAACTGGTGGCTTTCTAAGCTGAGCCTTCTTCCCCTCTTGCTTTAGTGGTGCATACATGTTGAAAATTTCTAATTCTGTTCCCCTGACTGATATTATCATTCACTGCACTCTGCCTGTGATGGTGTTTTCCACCTGCTTTGCTTTCACCTCTGGATTCTTGAATAGTATTGCCACTCCAGCCACTTTATTCGCATTTGTCCCTGGCCACCAAGTTGGTTCCATCTCCATCTCTTCTAAAAATATGTATAATCCCTCTGTCCTGGTATAGCACATTCTTGTAGGCCGATTATGTCTGCCTTTATTTAATTTAACATTGGCTCAACCTGTTTCCATCTTTTCATTGTAAAGACACTTCTGGCATTACTTGAAGGTATATTCAGTGAAATTGTGCTGCTGTACTGTGCTGCTGCTCATATTGGGTGCCCCCCCCCACCTCCTTCACATGCCTGTTGCTCTTGCAAGCTGCCTGACTGCTTTTGGAGCTAGAAAGGCTTCTGTTTTCCTGCCTCCCTACCACTTCCCACCCCCTGCACTCAACTCTGGGATGGAGCCCAGGACAGATCATAGATTTCATAGACATTGAGTCCAGCCCCCTGCCCAGGGGCAGGAAGTCAGCAGGGATTATAGGATCTCAGCAAGATAAACATCCAAAAGTGTCTTGAAGGCATTCAAAGTGGGTGCTTGAACCATGTCTGGGGGCTGTCTATTCCAAATCTTGGGGGCTCGGACAATAAAGAAGTTCTTCCTTATGTCCAGCCTGAAACAGTCGCAGAGTAGTTTGTGACCATTCGATCTTGTCATCCCTTGGGGTGCTCTAGTGAACAGATGTCTGCCAGATCCTGGTGAACACCCCTAATAAACTTATAGGTGGCCACCAGATCGCCCCTGAGCTTGCGCTTTTCCAGGCTGAAGAGTCCCATTGGTTAATAGCAGGAAGCTGCTCTCTCACTTGCCTCCATCTTTATCAAGTTTCTTTTTCTTGATTTTTCTGTCTCTGCACTCTCTTCCTTTTCCCTATCTGTTGCTTTGGCTCTTTTCCTTGCTCCACCCCCAATTCTGCTGTCTGCCAGGTTTCTTCCTTCCACTTCTAGTGCCACTCCCAGTGGGCTGAACTTTCGTCATGCTCTTGATTATTCTTCTCCAGCTGATCCTATTCTATCTCCCACTCTCTTCTGCTACTGTCGTCCCTGTGGTTTTGTCTCTGTCACCATCGCCTTCTTTGCTGCTGCCGCTGTTACTGTCTGCTGTTGCTCCTACCTTCACCTTCACTGTCTTCTTTTTGGTCCACTTTTCCGTCTTTATCTACTCCCTCGGTCTCCAAACCTTAATTTCTGCTCCTTATTTCTCTTTCTACCTCCTGGCTATCAGGCAGCACTGCCATTGTTTTGGGATTTGGATTTCCCTCCTCCACTCCTTCTATCCCAACCCTCCATTGATTTCTTTCTCTACCCTTAAGGCATTGATCATCAGGCTCTCTGCCGATCAGGTGTTCTTAGCCAAAAAGCCAAGATGCTGATGGGAACCTTTTTTTGTGTAGCCCTTAAAAAAAGTGGGGGTTGGGGAGGGGAGGAGTTGTTTCCCCAGGAAAAAAATGAGCACCAGGCCTGGAGGTACTGCAATACCAGGCTGGCACTTGGAGAGGCAGGAACAAGCTCCAACACCCTCTCCTGGTGCTAAAAATGCTGGTGAGACTTTTTTTTTTTGTGGGCCTTAAAAAATGGGTGAGTGTTCCCTGCACAGGGAACTGGCACCAGGCCTGAAAGTACTGTAATACCAGGCCTGCACCAGTCCTGATACCCTTATCTTGGTGCTAAAAATGCTTAAGTACAAGACAAAACATTTTTAAGGCATAAGGAAATACAGAGGACCCGAGCGAGGGGCTACATAGTAGAAGTTGGGGGTAGGGGTGTGAACGTAGCTAAGTTGTATAAGAATCATACAGCCAACTAAGCCCAGGGGTGAAAGGGAGGGAAGGGAGGGCTCGGTACTTACATAGCAAAAAATATACAAGAGACCTCACACAACAATACCACATTTGAATAGAGAGGTGGTTTGTAGGCACACACATTGTTATAAGAGAGATGCAGGATACAGTTATGGAGTTAGTTAAGAGTCCAGGATTTAGAAAAGTCCTTTGAATCCTTTAGGTGTATCATCAGGGGCTGATTAGGCGGTCCCCTCTGTGTCGCTTCTGGTTGGCAGGTGGGGTCCACATACTGGTGCTGTCCCATGATGTACTCCATGTAGATGTCCCTGGACTAGTGGATGGTATTGGACACCATGAAGTGCTGCATCAGCTTGGTGTGGTAGTGTGATATGTGGCCGGTGCACAGGACACTCTTGTTGCTGGGGTCCCATATTCAGATGCCCTGATGATCAGTGCCTCGATCATCACATTGTATCCCCAGCTCCTCAGGATGTCTGCCAGTGGCTGGTATTGTTCACACTTCTTTTCATGGGCCTCTGTAGCAGAAGGCCACCTCTGTTTCTCCCAAAAAACTCTGCTCTGTGACAATTTGGTTAAGATGGGCCCTGCAGAGGGTACACACCTTACCCTATCTCTTCAGATAGGGTAACCTGAGCTGGATACATTCCTGAGGGAGGGGGGAAACCTGCTCCCTCTGCCTATGTGACTAGCATCACATACCTGAGTGAGGGGCTTGGGCTCCCTGGGGAGCTAGGAACTGCCAGTCTGCCCAGCAACTAGTGGTGCATTTCAAATTGGTTGGCTGACAGCCAACAGGTGCTGGCCTCCATTGGACCAGGTAAATGAGGTCATAAGGGCCATATAAGTTAAGGATTGCCCAGGAGGAGGGGCAGCAGTCATGATACCGTCTGAAACTTGCTCTCTCTCTCAAAACTCATGATCAAGGAACTGCCTGCCTCCAGAGGGGATCTCTACCTGCCTCTGGATGATACTTGTGAGTAAGCTACCTGAGATCCAGCTAGATATATAGCTTGCAGTAACTCAGATGCATGATCAAAGGCTAGCCAGCCATGCCAGTTTGCTCTATGGTATTTCTCTGATATTGTTCTATCCTGTACCCTATTCCAACCCTACCCCTTGTAACCAATATAGTTCTCCTTTGTACCTAGCGTGAGAGACTTATTGGGAGTGGGTCTAGATTATGGCCTTGGGGTCCCCTTGGTTGGGCTGACTAAGGGAGACCACTTCTTGTGCTTCTGACTGAGGGAATCATCCCAGGTTCTTGAAGTGAATCAAATACCCTCAAGGGCTACTAGGCCTGTGTTTCCCAGGGTACACAGAGCCAGAATTAAGCCCATCCCTGGGTGGAGGCAGTGTTACCTCCAGGCTAGTGGGTGTGCTCCAGGAAGGGGTTCAGCCAGACATGAGGTGCCCCCAGGGAGGCACTCGGAGCCTGGAAGGTGGTCAGGCGCAGTGAGGTGGGTGGCTCAATGCAGGAGTGCCCCCTACTGGCCCGCCACAGCCTCCACGAGGCTTGCTGCTGGTTCTCAAAGGTGATGGTGACATCTACCATCACAACACGCTTGTTGTCCTCGATGGTCACAGTGATGTCTAGGGCACCGCTTGGCCGGCTGGATGTGGTGCGGGGGGGAAGCTCGCATGTGGTGGCTGCTGCTACTTCCCACCACCCAGCACTGCTGCCGCTCTGCGTCCAGCCATGCCCCCCTTCCCGCCCCCCACGTCCGGCCACCGGGGGTACAGTTACTAAAAAAAGGTTGAAAAGTAGAAAAGTAGTAGTTGAAAAGTAGCAGGTTGCTGCTAGTAGGAACCAGCAGCACACTTATACGATGGGGAACTCCCTACTTGAGAGCACGGAGGCGGAAAGGGATCTTGGTGTCATTATTGACTCCAAGATGAACATGGGCCGACAATGCGAGGTCATGGTTGGCAGGGCTAACCGGACCTTGTCGTGCATCCACAGGTGCATCTCGAGTAGAGCCAGGGAGGTGATCCTCCCCCTCTATGCGACGCTGGTCAGGCCGCAGCTGGAGTATTGTGTCCAGTTCTGTGCGCCCCATTTCAGGAGGGATGTGGACAACATGGAGAGGGTCCAGAGGAGGGCCACCCGCATGATCCGGGGACAACAGGGCAGACCCTACAGTGAGAGACTGCGGGACCTGAACCTATTCAGCCTCCACAAGAGAAGGCTGAGGGGGGACCTGGTGACCGTCTATAAACTCACTAGGGGGAACCAGAAGGGTTTGGGGGAGACGCTGTTTCCCCTAGCCCCCGCTGGCATAACAAGGAGTAATGGGCACAAGTTGATGGAGAGGAGGTACAGATTGGACATCCAAAAAAACTACTTCACAGTTAGGGCGGCTAGGAGCTGGAACCAACTTCCAAGGGAGGTGGTGCTGGCCCCTACCCTGGGGATCTTTAAGAAGAGGCTGGATACCTACCTGGCTGGACTCATTTGAGTCCCGTTTTTTGTTTAGGGTTCTTTTGTTGTTCTCCCGCCCTGGCGGGGGGTCGGGCTAGAAGATCTATTAGGTCCCTTCCGACCCTAAAACTATGAAACTATGAAACCCCTGGCATAAGGCATCCGATAATGGTCCTCATGATGTTGTTAAGGCTGGAATCTACTAACTTAGTGTGTGCTCTGGCCCCATACTGATTCAAAGAACTCAGGAAGAGCATATACAACTGCCAAAGTTGAGATGCAAAGTGTTTGGAAACTTGCACCCTAGATGGTGCCAGTAAGGTGATGGATAAGAGCTCTGCTGAGACCCTGCTTCAAGGATAGGTTAGTGCATCCCGTCTGAACAAAATATAGTGCCCATTGTGCTCATTCCCCCTCAGTGCCAACAGTTTTTAAAGTCATGATGAACCACTACATAAAATATATTTCAACTTCCTCTTCAGTCCCATGGCCTACCTAGCAGTGCCTTTCTTTCCCATTTCCACTGATTCCTGTTTCTTTGTGAGCCTTAAATGTCTGGTAAACATCACCAAGCTTCTGTGTAGCTGAGAGGCTCTGGTGCCCCTTTTCTCAGCCTTTTGTATTAGGCTGAGCGTTGTATTAGGTTAGTGTTGCTTCATCCTCTATGGAATGTAGACGGACTGGGGAGTCCTGTGCCTCATTTGCATATATGATTTGGAAGGTCCTGTGACTTATGACAAGAACACCAGGTACTAGTACTGAGTGGGGGACTAATTAGTACATGGATCCTTTGTGAAGGGTATCTGGAGTGTACACACATACTAAGTAGTATTGGGCTGTGGGGACACCGTGGCTTGAAATGCTTTTGACTCTGCTTTGGCCCAGCTCAATGAACTATGTGATAAGTCATGAGTCTTTTGGCTATGGACTAATATCATGCACAGTTTGTACTATGTATAAGTGATGACCAAAAGAGTTAGACACACAGCAGTCTCCTGTCCCCCCTCTGCTTGCCAAAGAGGCACATTATAATGGATATCTTTATTTGAAAGTCAGTGTTCATTAGTTCTTCACATTTCAAACTAACAAGGTAATTGCTGCAGTCTGGGGCTAGAGTCAGACCCACAGCACTCTCTTGTTCCATGTTGTGTTTGGGGAGGGAACAGAGCCTAAGCAGGATATGACAGTAAGAAGGAACAGAAAGACTTCAGGGGGAAGAAATGTTGGGGGATAGAGGGCAAGGGGGCCACCTGCCCCTCCTCTCACTATCTTCTCTGCTGTAGCATTGGGAGACATATTCAAGACACCTGATAATTAGATTTTACACTTAGGGAATTATAGCAAATGTAGCCATTTTCCATATTTAAAATGTAATTATTGGAGGTCATCTTATATTTGAGGTCATTTTATATTCAAGTAAATACAGTATCTCTGGGAATACAAGGCTTACATTTTTTTTTACATAAAAGCTGAGATTCTCAAATAACAACAAAATTCCAGGAGCTGAAGCTTTAAATAAAACACTAACATGAGATTCTTAATTAACCACAAGATTTGGCACATTAGGCCTATGAAAAATGCATCTACTGTTTTAAAATACCATTTGCATTCTGTTCAAGTTCCCTTTTCTCCTCTACCCATCCTTTTTTTAGGCTTCACTGGGTATGTCTACATGAGACATTTACTGCAGAGCTGCTTAATTAGATTTGCAGCAAAATGCCATTGTCTACACGTGACCCTTTTAAGCTGCAGTAGACTAATAAATGCTACCACAGGGCAGTCTGGCTAAAAACAAGTAGTGCCCTGAGGTGGGGTTTTTTTGTTTGCAGCAGCACATGTGTAGATGGTGATGAGGCTGGCTGGAACACCAAGGTGCTTCAGCGTGGGGGCTGCCTGCCAGCTAGCCCTGCACTGAAGCATCTTTGTGCCTCAGCCAGGCCCCCTGCAGCATGTGAAGCCCTCTCAGAACAGCCCTGAGCTGGCAGGCTGACCCCCCGGTTCCCCTGCCAGCCTGGTCTGCTCCAACTGGGCTCCATGTGCTGAGCATGAATAAACTTTGGAGCAATATGCTCTGAAGTTTTTTCATGCACATTAATCGTGCGTGTAGACGTGCCCACCGAAACGTATACTGTCTCACCGAATAATAAGGCAACTGAATGCAGGTCTAGGAAACACTTCCTGCATCTCAAAAGGATGGGATAGAATATGGCTGATTAATCAAAAACTGGATATTGTCTTAACATTAGCTTAATTTACACATTATTAACCCTTAGAACACTGTTTCCCTCCTTCCCCCCCACAACGTTCCAACCACATGATGGTTTGGAGGTGTGTGCTGCATATTGATCTCTTCAGTATGCAGTGGACACTCAATGAAACCTGTATTCAAAATCCAAACAGAAGACAGCATTTAAAAAAATAGAAATTGCGTAAATTGTGCAAAAGGGCTTTCACTGTTGTAAACAACATCGCATCTCATGACAGTCAGGCTGTCAGGACTTTTTTGTTCATTTTATTTTAAAGGAACCACTTCCCCTTGAATATATGGTATTAAATGTTAATTTCCAGTATCTTAGCTGATAACCAGAAGAATGAGTTGCCCAGTATAGATGGTGGTCTGCTGACAGAAGTTAGAATAACATAAAATATTTCTGCTCTAGCTCATCTGTATTTGCTCCAAGAGTGCTTAGGGGTACACTGTATTCAGGAGGTCTTTTGTGAGCAAAGGGTTAAATTTTATAGAATTGGAAAAGTTGCTTCATTCTGTAGCTTTTACAAATAAAATTAAAAATAAACTGTTTCTATACATTCTTTAAAAAAGATGCAGTTAGATTTCAAGTTCTAAGCTTTTCTGTTTCATTATGATGCATAGAAGCCAGCTGGTTTGCTAACTTGGGTGACCTCACATTCCTTGAATGTACTCATAAATCAAACCAAGGCCATGCATTAAAAGCTCAGCTCTGACACTAATTCAAAGGAGGGAAAGTTTTATACATTGTGGGGGAAGCACATAGCTAGACACTTAAGGCCAGATTCTGCAATCTGTAATCAGATGGAATACAACTTTCTCATGAAAATAGTCCCATGGAAGACATGGAAGTCAAGAAGACTATAAAATTGCTCAATGTCAGTAAATGTTGCAGGGCCAGGCTAGTAAGGAGCATTTGAAAATAGAGCAGTCATGTTTATGAAAATGTATGAAAAGCTACAATGGGGTGGGAAGCAGCTAAATGTTCACCACCTGAAAATGGTGTTCTTGTGAATTTCTCCAGTGAGAGAACTCAGTCTCTCCTGGAAAAAAACATTTTGGTTCGATTTTAATAAAAACTATTTTAAAGCATCCAGTTGCATTGAAAAGCTCACATATCATTATACTGCGCCACAACGGTGATTATTCTAGACCATACAGTAACCTCTGGGATCATCCAATATCTTGCAATTAATGCTTGGGATATGATGCAAGAAAGGTAGTTTACCATGTTAGTCTGAAGCTAGGCAGAAGGCAGGGCAAGGTGGCACATAATAGACCAACTTGTTCTGAGTTGCATGAGCTTTCATAGGCTACAGTCTACTTTGTTATATGTGAGTAGGATATAATGATTGAGGCTTGGATGGTTTCAGAAACTAGGCAGATGGTAACCCAGAGGCCTGTGATCAAAGGCCTAGTGTCTTGTCATTTTATGAGTAATGTGGTTAGATTGGTATCTTCCCACTCTCTAACAAAAGACAATTTAAACAAAATCAAAGCATTTCCAAGAACCAGAAAAAAAATATTGTTTGGTTATTATGGTGGTTTGCTTGTTGAGGGAGAAAATTCTTACCTTTGCCAATGCCTTGTGTCTTTTTGTTAAGCCAGATTGATTTCTCTGGAAACTGAATCCTCTGTTTATCCACAGACCAAGTCCTCCTGTTTGTTTCTTTGCTGACCTGGCAGAATAATGGCCTTGACCAGACCAGATGAGATAGTTCACTCTTTGTGCTCATTGCATCCTTGGCCTGGTTAACTATAATCCTAATTTTGTTAAGTGGATGCCTGTGCAATGGGATGGATTATCAAGTAATTACACTGAAGTTGTACTGAAATCTGCCTGTAATGGCCTATTACCACTGTAGTTTTGGTTTGGAGTTGACTGGGCACGAAAGAGGATATTTGTCAAATGCTTATACCTTGAGCCCCTCTATAAAAAAAAGCCAACAAAAAAAAATATGGTTTTATGCATAAGGATGGAATCAGACATGCTTAAGGAGAAAATATGGCATTTTTAAGAACATTTAGGGCCTTGTTACGTGGTAATTTTGGGAGGCTCCTGGAGCTCTTAACCTCTGGATTGTTTGCACAATAACACCCAGAACTAATTTTAAGCACTCATTATGCCACTCCAAGGCAGAATTATCTCTGATCTGTGTTACCCAGCTCATGTTTCACTAAAGTATAACTACTTTAGGCTACACCTTAGTGTAAATACTGCCCCCCCCCCACAGGCCTGGATTGGGCCCACTGCCCCATCTCCCCAGATTCCTGCTCACTGCATCCCCTCGCCTGTTCATGGCTGCTCATGCTGTCTGTTCTGGGGGAGCAGGCAGGGAAGGGTAAACCTGCCTGCTTGACTGCCACTGCTCTCTAGGCTGGGCTCAACCCAGAGAAGAGCAGCAGGGGCTGGGCAGGCAGGTTAACCCTTCCCTGCCTGCTTCCCTGGGACAGACAGCACAGGCACAAGTAAGGGGGAGATTGTGGGAGAAGCTAGGGTCAGGGTGCAGCGGGGAACCCTAAGGGGTAGGAGGAAACCCTACGGACAGGGGGAACCAGGGGAGCCCAGAGGGGCAGAGGGAAAGGGGGAAGCCCGGAATGGGGTAGGGTGTAGATTTTTGCCTTTCAGCCCTCCAGGCCTATGCTGGCTTCAAACTCAAGCTAACACTAACACCAGTCAGCTTTTATAGTAAGAAAGTCCTTGTTTACCTTTTCTTGCCCCCTTTCCCACCAATTGATCACTTTAGAATTTGGGAATTCTTCAGTGGAATTGTAGTTGATAAAAGTTGGTTTATTCTCAATTCAGATTCAAATAATGTATCTGAGCCTGTAGTCATAAGGACAGGATGTAAGGAGGTGGATTTTACAAACATTCTCATTGTTGGTCCCAAAACGATTTTCCACAAAACAGAGCATGAGGCTCTACCTGTTGTGTTTAAAATACACACCAAGAGCTAATTTTAATTCATCCTTATTATAATATTGTCTAGCATATTCCAAGATGTCCTTTTTTCTGCACCTGCCAACCACCCAGCACCGCTGCATCAAATGCTTTTGAGACAGTGACTATTCTGGGTAGCAGTTTCATATACAACACTAAACATAACTAAGCTGACTCTATATAGTTGTAAATGTGTATCATTTATTCTTTCAGACTGACATGGTTTATGTCAGTAAGTAAAAGGTCCTTTCAGAGGGATCATAAATCGATAAGAAAAATGCAATGGGAAAAATGACATATTATTAAGGTTGATATTTATAGAAATTCTTGTTAACACTGTTTGTTGTGTTTATCACATTTTACTGCTGTGTTGTGCTGACTATGGCCCATATCAATCCTTGGAATAACAGCAGAACAATAAGAATATTAGAATTTTTATTAGTTTTATTTGGATGGAGTAATACCTAGGAGCTACTACCTGGGCCTAGACATTGTTCTAGGTGCTGCCCGAGAGAGTTTATGTTCTAAATATAAGACAAGAGACAACAGGTGGATATAGACATATCGGGGAGTACAAGAAAACTATGAGATAATATGTGGGAACTTGGTAAGCAGTGGTCACACCACACCAGGTGCCTGACAGCTGTCAAGTTTTTATAGGCATGAAAGCAAAGGGGAGTTTTTAGACAGAATTTGGAAGATGACAAAAATGATTGATTTCTGTTTGTTTAATTTACTGTAACTAAATACCTGGATACCAACCTTATGGATACAGTGATATTCTCCCCATTTTACAGGAGGGAAAGTAGGACAAAAGGAACATAATTTGCCCAGTTCCTCATAGGCAGACTGGGATTAGAACCAGTAAGAAAGTCAAGTACACTGCATTGTTCATTCTGCATTGTCTTGCTGGCTCTTCCAAACTCCTGGGCACAGGTTTCCTATTTGTATTTTCAATTCAGTCTTCAAATGGTTTTGAAATAGCTGCAAAAAGATTAGCTACGTCTCTGTAAGACATCACTTTCCTCCCTTCTCTGAGCTGCTTTCTTCTGACATTTTGTTTCTGCCTATACCCCAATTTTTCACACCTTGTTTAGACTTACGTGTTTACTGTAACTCTACTGTTTTAAGTTTCCTACCTCCTTAAGACCACAAAGCACTTCAAGAAAGGATTTCCATGTATTATATTTTGTTCTGAAAGCCTTATCTCATACAGACATATTTGCCCATTTTCTTTTTTCCCTCTATATATAAAAAATTATGTTTCAGAGCCATTATACATGCAGCATTCTGCTTCCATAGCCTGGGTTAAGATCTCTCTGTGAAACTGCACACAATAAAACATTTTTCCTAAGAAAAGTTAGCAATGCACTAAATGCTGATGCAGTGTTTCAACATACTTAATTATTTCTTTTTTGCATTGTTTATCATTGTTTTGTCAACCTTCCATATCGTTCCCCACAATGCTTTGTGCTGGATTTTCTTTGAAAATTCCTTTCCTCTGAACTTGCCATGAACTTTTCTGTAATATACTGCCATAAAATGCCACCAAAAAAGTCCTTATATACTTAGAAGAGAACAAAAGATTAAATGCTGTGAAATTATGCAACGCTCACTCCCTCACTACTGTCCCTCTTCCCCCCCCCTCCCCCCCCCCCCCCCCCTTCCAAATAACACTGGTGACTTCATAAGAAGAAGTAACTTTTAGTCTCAGGTATGGACTGGAACAGGGGCCCTAAGCAAGTAGCTAGTGCCATAAACCATAAGAGCATGGTTTAAATAATGCATACATAGCATGCTCCGTTCTGTGTATTCTGTGGTTTTGCTAGTGATGTCAAAATTCTGGGATTTAATTTTGGGTGATGGAGAGGGAGGAGGAGGAAGAGAGGGGTTGTGTTTCCTGAGATGCTCTGTGGGAGGAGAAAGATTATGCATGCGCCTAATGTAATGAGAGAGAGAAAATGATGAATTCGAATTCATGGATACAAGGACATGGGAAGATTAATTTTTTTGTGTAAAAGAAATAATTACAGTAATTTTGATCTTGGAGAAAAACACAAAGAATATATGCCTTTAAATATGACGCATTTTGTGTGTTACAAGAGGGTTTTATTTCTAATGGCGAGAGGCCGTGAACTATAGGGCCAGTAAAGAAGGAAGCGACCTGATATATGGAGCTGTCAACTATCCCCATGTTACAGAGCTGTGGAGGGTGGATATTTTTTTTAATCTCTTGCTTCTGGGTGTTGCTGGGTGCCAGATAGGGCCAGGAAAGAATTTTTTTTTCTTTCATGTTGCTACAGGTCTGCTAGTCCAGCAGCTCCTCAAGGCAAGATCATCCATACACACTCAAGAGATTCAAGAGGGCCATGACCCCACTACTGTTTTATTTGTTGTGGCCCCTGACTCGCACACTTTCTGGAGAAGCACTGGGTATTGGTAGCAGCTAAGGCTGCAGGTTTTGGCTGGGGTGTGCTAGTGCTCCTGCTGGGTCTAAAACCTGTAGATTCCTGATTAGAGGATCTGACACTCTGCTCAGGGTCAGACAGATCACCACATCTGGGATCATGAAGGGATTTTTATTCCATGGTAAGACTAGCACAGTTTGTAGTGGGGTTTTTGCCCTTCTCTGTAGTGGGGTCATGGCCCTCTTGGATCTCTTGAATGTGTTTTAATAACCCTTGTGTCACAACCCAAGGGTGTGATTTTGTTTGTGTGTGCTTCGGCACTGCTAAATTATTTCCCACCACTCGGAGCTTTCTTTGCAGGGTGCATTTCTCAGTTTGCAAAGAGAAATGCATGGTGCAAAGGAGTTCCCGCCACCCGCATGCAAATTTGTGTCCCACTATTGGCCAGTTCTAAATTATTCCCACGTGGCGGCTAGCGATTGGCTTGCTAGCCGTATAAGAGGCTTGAGCGGTTTCCGCCCAAGTTGGAGAACTCCGAGGAGAACCCCGCAAGGGAGAACTCCGCAACCATCTGAAGGAGAAGGAGGGCTTCACGTCTTGTGAAGCATTCTAAGCGCTGCGGAGCCTATCGAACCCAGCGCGTACCTTAAGAAGGCTATAGGGGTCTGATCAACCTCTGGCCTCTCCCCGTCGCCGAACGATCCCTCGACAAACCCCTTCCCTGCGCGCAAGTTCCACGGAGCCTAGCAAACTTCGTGTGAGTGTATCCAGAGCTCTGTCCGGGTTCGAGTCCTACAGGTTTATCTTCCCATCGCCGAAAACCCCTTGCGACGTACTCTCATGTTTTGCATCTTCCCGTCGCTGAAAACCCCTTGCGACGTGCTCTCGTGCCCTGCAGGTTCGAGTTTTGTTTTGTTTCCTGTCTGTAACTGCAACTCAAGCAAGTTTTCCTGCCTGCACCGCGACCATCTACGGTGTAAGTAAAATAATCTTTAATCAACCGCTAAGCGTCCGTGCCTAATTCTAGTCCACCGGCCTGCATTCCCCGACCCACGTGCCAGGGCTGCTGGCCACAGCCTGCTGTGGGCCCCCGAGGGCCTCGGACTGATCCCGGCCCGCACACCTTGCAATGGCAGGGCACTATGCCCTTGTCCTCCTGCCTTACCTGTGGCATGTTAAAGTATTCTTGGTGTTTCTGAACAATGTGTCTCGTCATTAAATGACAGTGTTGTTTGTAACTTTAGGAATAGGTTAGACAAAAACTTGTTATATGAGATGGTTTGGATTTGGATGATCTTGCCTTGAGGAGCTGGACTAGAGGACCTCCTCAGGTTCCTCCAACCTTACTTTGCTATAATTCTACAACTGTATTCTAGTCTGTGTTAGCAGAAGGATTACAACAGAGAAGTACAAGAAGTTCAGAAATAGGATTTGATTAACCAAGCTTGTTTTGCATGATACTGTATGAGAGAGAGGGAATAGAAGAAGTTTGCAGGTTATTCTTAGAAAAAGCATTTACAAGTTTGGATGCTTTACCTTGGTCTCTTTGGTCATTTATACACATACCTCTTTGTGCTTCAATGCACTGGAGAGCCAGTGCATTGGAGCGGACTTGATTAATCGACTCTGGTCTGCATGCGACCTGATACGTACTGTGCTGCATCTCATGCAGTTGTATAAATGGTGAAAGGTGTGTCAGTATGCAGAAAATGGCGGCGGTGTGCTTTTGAACTAAAATGCCTTTGATGTGTTTTAGTTCCAAAGTGTGCTGCCGCCATTTTCTCAGTGCTGATGCTCATTTCACTGTTTATATAAATGTGTATGCTGCAGCGCTGAGCACTTTTAAAAGTGCCTGGCACTGCGGCACAAGCAGGTGTACAAATGCCCTTTGATTTGAAAGGTTCAAACTCATGAGACCAAGATTTTTGTGAAACTTTGGGTATTTCCTGCCCCTTGTCAAGCTGGAAGTAACTGACTAATAATATCACTGGGCCTTTTTCATTTGCAAGACCACGAATTCCTCTACAGAATTGCACAAAGATCATTAATCCAGTTGCACAGATGGGAGAAACTTGTGGCAGAGAGATGAAGTATTTTTGAATCAGGTCAGAGAAGAGTGATTATATGAAACAGGATCCCACATCTGTAGGGTGGGTCTAATGGGGGCCACGTTATGCAGACCTGTGGTGGCACAGGAACCCAGTTTGGAGGCCCCTCACAAGAAAGTTATGACAGTCCCAAATGGGACTTTTCCAGTCTCTATCTGTGTTCCACATTTACTGGTAATGCTGCTTTTTACTATCACCACAGCAGGGCAAAACTGACTGCTGCAAATGCCTTCAGTCTTAAGACAAATCTCTTAACCATTCTGCTTTTGCCTCTGAGTCTTGTGTATGATCTACACCTGCATCTGGCCTTTTCTTTCCTTCTCTCCTCCTTGTCCTTGCCTTTAGGTATTCTGTCTTAATTTAATTAGGGAATTTGTTTGAGGAAAAGGGGAATGTGAATAGTTTCCTCTGGGTCTTCTGCAGAACTTGAATTCGCTTAGAATCCCCTATACTGGAGACCCTCTTTATAGTAACTGCTCTTTATGCATCTAGATGTGCCTGCAAGCCCCAAACTGATGTAAACCTGAAAAAATAATGGCAGAGCAGAGCATGGGAAAACAAGCAGAACTTTTTCGAACCTCCATCCCCCGCCCCCGCCTCCTCAGCAAAAATAGTTTTCCCAAGGTTCAGTTAAAGGAATGATTGAAAGCTTATGTTCATTCATCTCTAAAAGAAACCACAGGTTTCTAAAATAGAAATATAGCTCTGAAGATTTGATATGATTTATGTTTGGTGCAACTGATTGGGGAAACACAGGTGCTTCCATATCTCCTTCATGACTCTTCCAATGAAGGTACATCCATATAAAATAGCATTGTAGTTAATTAGACCTCAGGTTCTCATATCCTCTTGAAACTTTCAACTCTGGAATCTTCCAGTGTATCATTCATGTTAGAGTAGCACCCATCTCTTGCAGCACTTTTCATCCATAAATCCCAAAGCCGTTTACAGAGGGAGTGAGTTTCATTATCTCCATTTTACAAGTGAGGAAAACTGGCGCACAGTGCATGCATCTACACATGTGCTTTACTGAAGCTGACTAATTAGCTTCCCAGTAAAGTGTCACCATCTATACATGCACCCCTATTAGGGCACAGTAAATTAATTAACTACTGTAGGATAGTGTTGCCCTGTGGGGTCAGGCCAACTCTCAGGATTTCAGTATTGTGCTGTTAGACAGGAGGGTGTGACACAATTGCACATATACAAACACACAAATCAATTGGGTGCATACACACACACACTACCAGCTCAGGCACATACACATCCAAACCAGCTTAGGCACATGCATACCTATCACCAATTCAAGCACATCAAGCACATACACTATACACCCCAAAAGTTAGACACAGATGACTAATTTGTATATTATGCACACAATGCCATATATATACACACACACCCCAGTTCACACACACACAACCCACCTACACATACACACAGGTAAGTACCTAACTTGGATGGTACAGTGTGTATGTGTGTGTTTGGGGTACCTGGGGGAAGGTTCAGGTGAGAAAGAGTTAAAGTGTAGGGAGTGAAAGTTGCCAGAACCAGGATTAGAACCGGTAGACTACAGAGAAGCTGGCTGAGGAACTGAGGCTTGGGGTTACTTAAGGTCGACTGGGGGTGGAAACTGAGGCAGACAGCTGAGATGCTGGGGGGGGGAGGTACAGATAAGTGGTGGCAAGGAGGAGACAGCCAGGAAAGAAACTGAGGCAGAAACCTGGTTGCTCAGGGAAAAAAGAAAAGGCAGTGGGGATAAGACAGTGGCAAAGAAACAAGGGGTTTGGCGGCAGAGAGCAGCTCAGGACAGGTGTTGGAGGTGGCAGTGAGCCAGAAGCAGGAGAGGGAGAAATGAGAGAGAAGTTAGAGAGGCGAGGAGCAGTTTTATTACACAGACAACACACCATACAGCCCCATGAAGTTATTGGTACACACACACACACACACACACACACACACACACACACACA
>NW_005842809.1:60418-61370 GCF_000455745.1 Alligator sinensis | reverse complement strand
TACACGTATTAAAAAAGAAAAACTGGGGGTTTTGCTACAATAGTACTGTATGGGATAAGTACTATCCTACAGTGGAGTTATTTAGTGTGCTGAAATGCATGTGTAGACAGTGACTGGGGCTGGCTGGGGCACGAGGGTTGCTACAGTGTGGGGGCTGCCTGCTGGCTATCCCTACACTGTAGCATCCTTGTTCCCCACTCAGCCCCTCCACAGCAGGTTGAGCTGGGGCAGAACATCTCTGGGCTAACAGGCTGACCCCCCTCCGGCCTCCTGCCAACTGGGGTTGCTCCGACCTGGCTCAGTGTGCTGCAGTGCTGGGTGCATGTGTGAATGCTGTGTATGGGAGCAATAAACTGGCACAAGCTGCACTGGCGATTATTGCTACATGCTAATTGCATGTATAGATGCACCCAAGGTTACCCAGCAGGGTAGTGGCCAGACCAGGAATACAACCTGAGTCTTCTGAATCATGGGCCTGGATCATGCAGCCACATGGAGAATGTATGACTTTACTGTAAACTTTTTCTGATAGAGATAGGGTTGGTGTTATGAAGTTATGGTTCACGTTGAGATTTGGTGTTTGTGGCTGGATGGATGGTGAGTGGAAGAATTGCAGTTTGTGCCTGTCTCTGATTCCAGGTTTGATCTGGGGTATATAGATAACCCAAACACAGGCTTCTTTTCTTTGTGTCTCTATTTGTGAAGGCCAGAAAGCTCTGAGGACCATGTAAATGATGACCGGGAAAAGATGATCCTAGTATTTTCAGATTGTCCAAAACTGCAGTGTGGATAAGTTGCAGGCTGGTTTTTACTTTATCTGTGCTGCTTCATGCATAATTATTATGATACTTATGAAAGAAGATGATGTCCTGAGTATCTGGCTCCACCCAATACTTGTCAAAAACAATGAATTTTTTTCACATTGACTGCAGTAGAGAACTTCTCTGAATGC
>NW_005842809.1:38025-60408 GCF_000455745.1 Alligator sinensis | reverse complement strand
GGAATTACTTTTGGAAAGTTATCACAAAAAAACAGAATTTTGGTGCAACGTTTATGGGATTCACAGAAAAGATGTCTTGAGTGATCATGGTTGTTAAGAGGTCATGGGTAGGACAGAAAGAGGATGAAGACTGACAGTGACATTTGCATGCCTATGGACTCATAGTGAATTCTGGTTCCCAGTGCTACTAATTTTCCCAGTATGATCATTTCCCGCTTTCCACCCCCCACTCAACCCCCCCCCCCGAAAAGGTTTCAATATACAGTAGCTAATTACTGTATTACCAGCTCTAATTAAATTCTTGGAGTCTCTGCACAGTGTGATGTCCATGCCAAGAGGGACATATCCCATCCTTAAGTGAATGCATGTTCTTGTCAAGTTAACTTATCCACATTTTACTCACATGAAAAATTCCTCATTTCTTTCTTCCTGACACACGTGACTGATAAATGTTTTACAGACACATTTAACACTGACATTTGTGTCACCTGAAATAAGGATGACTTCAGTAATCCCCAGATTTAATTTTATATAAATTGACACATTATGTGATGATAAATTCCCCAGATTTTAATGTAAGCTGGTAAAAATATATATTCCATCAAATTCTGGTCTTTGTACACTGCAGACATAGGCTTTTAATTTTACAGCCACATGTGACTAGTTAAAACTAAAGAGTGTTAAATATTAAAACACATCTTAGAAATACCCTGGACATTCAGAAAAGTCAGAACTAATATTCCTCCATTAGCTCTTCAGTTTTTCTGAGACATTTAATGCAGAGGGATTTTTCTTCCTATTTTCTTAAATCATGTCATGTTAGCAGGAGGGGATACAGAGGTGGATGTAAGGAATATTATTAAGCGTTGCAGTTTTTTAGAAAAAGCAATGTAGGATATTATTAATTTGTGTTTACCCTTTTTATTATTACAGTGCAGCCAATAGCCACTCCATAGCAACATTTTCATCAAGGTTTTCAGTGAATGTTTCAATTTTATGTTGCACATGTGGATGGGTGTTGATCCTAATCAAGACAGCTTCATGGGAGAATTTGAGTAGTTGGTATCTATTCATATTGTTTTTATATTGAAACAACTGGGAGCTTTCATGTGGCTGAACTGCTGAATTTCATTGTATAAGAACTCGATAAATGTTGTGTATGGTTTTTAAAACAGTAGTGATTTAATTTACGCAGTTGGGCTTTGTGTTATTTTCATCACTGAAGAGTAATTCAACCATCCTAAAATCACATTTATCCTGATTATCTGAGGGCCTTACACATTCTGTCTCAGAACTTTATTCTGAGAAGTACTTAGCACATGCCTAACTTTAGGCATTTGAATAATGGAAGTAAGTGGTGCCAATCAAATGTTTAAAGTCAGATACATGCTTAAGTACCATGACAAATCGGGGCCTACTTTATCCTAGATACATTTGTTAAGTAATAATTAACAAGTGTATTGTATTGACAAAAAGCAGATATACTCACAACTTTAAACTGTTGTCTGTGTCATAATTTGTGTCTTCATTTAGAAACAGACTGTGAGGAAACACTGTAAAGTGGGCAAGGATCAAGCCTTTATAGAATATCATTGCACTTCAGCTTGCTTTAAAAAATAGTCATGTACTGTACTTTGGCTCTGGCCCTTAACTTTTAGTCATGAGTAAGCTTTTTAAGCTATGGACTTAAATTGCTGTTTGGTGTTGCCAAAAATTGATTTGTCCATTTCATGAGGGTGTAAAATGCTGACCAAAGCATCAGTGAGAACTCTGTATAAAAATCTTTTTCTTTTTCACTAATTTTATTCTCTCTTTACTTCTACTGATATCTGTGCGGGCCGGGAGCGACCTGAGCCCTTTTTGCGTTGCACGCGGGCTGTGGCCAGCAGCCCGGGCACGCCAGGGCGGAGAGGGAAGGCCTTCGAGCTGGAATTAGGCACGGACGCGTAGCGGTAGTTTAAAAGATTGTTTACTTACACCGAGATGGCAGTGGTGTAGGCTGGAAAACTTGCTTAAGTTGCGGTTACAGAGAGAAAAGAAAACAAAACTCGAACCTGCAGGGCACGAGGGTACGTCGCATAGGGTTCCGGCGACGGGAAGATGAAAATACGAGGGTACGTCGCAAAGGGTTTCGGCGACAGGAAAATAAACCTGCAGGACTTGAACCCGGGTAGAAGAGCTCTGGAGTCGTCCGGCAAGGACTCACACGAAGTTTGCTAGGCTCCGTGGGTCCAGTTTGTTGCGCGCGGGAGGGATACGTCTAGGAATCTATCGGCGACGGGGAGAGGCTAGAGGCTGATCAGACCTCCGTTGCCTGCTTGAAATGTGCTGGGTCTGTAAGGATCCGCAGCGCTTAGAGATCTTCACACAGCGTGAAGTCTCCTCCTCCCTTGTTCGTGGAGTCCTCCAACTTGGGCGGAAACCACTCAAGCCTCTTATACGGCTAGCAAGCCAATCACTAGCTGCCACGTGTGAATAATTTAGAACTGGCCAATAATGGGACTCGAATTAGCATACAAATGGCGGGAGCTCTTTGCAACGAGCATTTCTGTGCTGCAACAAAGAAATGCACCCTGCAAAGAAAGCTTCAAATTGGCGGGAAACTCGTTCCTTGCACCGGGGTTCTCTTTTGCAGCAGAAACCTCCACCGTGCAAAGAAGCTGCAATTTAGCGGGGACAATTTAGCAGTGCCGAAGCACACAAACAAAAATCACACCCTTTGGGTTGTGACAATATCTATACAAGTTTTAACAGTAATTTTAGAGTTTAATCTACATGGGTCACTTTGTAGTTAAAAAGCAAGTATTATCTATGAAGGTAAAGGAAAAAAAATCCTATTATAATATGAATTTCATCCCAACCACGTTAAAGGCTATAAATCAAAAGTATTTGCCTCACCCATGTGAGCAGACCAAGTAAATGCAATCAGACTTTTGTCCTTAGCAAAACAAGTTGGGTTTAAGCTACACAGATAGTGGTATTAAACTGGCCTTGTCTCTTATATGGAGGGAAACATTCAGGGAAGCTATTTGCAAATTAAGGAATAACTATTTTAGCCAAGGATGCTGCAGCCAACCTGTCAGTAGCACTGTGTGGACAACATTTTTAAAAATCTAATTTACCACTGTTACACTTTGCTTACTCTTTTCGCTTCACATCCCAGGATGAATTACACTCAATTACACTATTTTTTTAGTCATTTTCACTTGTTAGTTTCATGCATTGTTAAAAAATAAAAATAAAAGTTATATTATTTCTGTTTCTGTTAGCCACAACCTTATGTTGCTGTAAAACAGAATAACTATTTACTTCAATACAGCACTGCTGAATTACAGTAGCTGAGGTTCTGGCCCATTCTGTTTTATGATAGCTCTTAAATAAAATAACGATCCAGGGTCCTTGGATTGTGGCAGAAAACAAGAGTTGTATTTCATTAAAAAAAGGGGGATTCTGTCTGTGATCGGATTAAAGAAAGGGGAGGAGAGATGAGACGTTTCAGAATAGCTAGTAAATCAGTGGTTGGAGCATTCCTCTACAACATGTTGTTCTGTCTTCTTTGAAGCAGGGTTGGACCACATTCTCTACATTAGCCCACATGAATGCCCCAACCAGTGGGCTATTGGCTGTTCCTGTGTTGGTTTCTCTCCCTCTCGCTTTTCTCTTCGCTTAGTTTCATTTTCCTCAACCAGAGAAATCTTCCAGCTATAGCTGAATTGCTCTCATGAAGTTTCATGGGGGTGACATATTTCAATGATAATACTTTTCATTTAATAATTCACAGTTAACTCTACATCTTGTTAACTTCTTATTGCTGTTGCCAATACATGGCTGGGATGAAGGAAGGCAAAGTCATACCACCTGAGTAAGTGAATCATATTAAGCTTTGAACCTGCAGAGATGGGTTCTTATGCCTGGTGGACATCCCACAATTTGGGAGTTCTATGAGGGCAAATCCCTTGCAAGGTCTTCTTCTGCAATATGAATTTTTGCAATACAGAAGAAGCAGGAGTAGAAACACATGTTAACTACTGACCTTTGCTTTCATTAGTATTACTCCATGTGTATAGGCTTTTTTTGGTTAGTTTTGTTTGGAGAAGAGAATTTTCCCTGGTTTCCCCCTTGCAGTGATTTGTAACCTAACTATAAATATCACATTATCTCTTAGTCATGTAATGAAGGTTTTTCCCACTCTATTATTATTTAAGCTATTTACCCTGTGAAACTGAAAGGTCCCAGTCAGAATCAGATATCCATCAGGCTCTATCCTCTGTATAAAGGCACCAAGAGAACAATCTCTCCCAGTGAGTCATCTCTGTTGAGGGCCATCATAAGAAAAAGATAATCTTGTGATTGAGGTATTTGACTGGGAGTGACAAGATTTGGGTTCAGTTGCCATTTTTGTCACATAATTTCATAGCATCATTGGGACATCACTTAAGGCACAATCTAAAGTCTACTGCAGTTACTGCAAAGATTTCCATTGACTTCAGCATGCTCTAGGTAAAGATTAATAGATTCAGAAAATGTAGGCTGGAAGGGACCTCCGAAGATCATCAGATCCAGCCCCCCTGCACCAAGCAGGAAAGACAACTGGGGTCAAGTGACCCCAGCAAGGTGACCATCCAGTCTCCTCTTGAAGATTTCCAGGGTAGGCGATTGTACCACCTCTAGAGGGAACTTTTTCCACAGTCTGGACACCCTGACTGTGAAGAAGTTTTTCCTAATGTTGAGCCTGAAACAGTCTTCCAGGAGTTTGTGACCATTGCTCCTGTTTTTCCCCAGGGGCCCCTGGTGAGCAGTTGTTCATCAAGCCCTTGATGTATGCCCCTGATGTAGCAAAAGTCCCCTCTCAGCCTTCTCTTCTTCAGACTGAAGAGTCCCAGGTCCCTCAGCCTTACCTCGTATGGCTTGCTATGCAAGTCTCTGATCATATGGGTGGTCCTTCTCTGGATTCTCTCTAGCTTTTCCACATCCTTGTTGAAGTGCAGTGTCCAGAACTGGAGGCAGTACTCCATCTGTGGTCTCACCAATGCTGAGTAGAGCAGAAGAACCATTTCCTTGGTTTTGCTGGAGATGCATTGATTGATGCATGCCAGAGTATTATTTGCTTTGCTGGCTACAGTGTCACACTGGCAGCTCATATTCATACTATGGTCAATTATTACCCCCAGGTCTCTTTCATTCATAGTGCTGGCCAGATTGGCATTGCCAAGCCTGTAGGTGTGCAGGGGATTGTTCATGCCCAGGTGGAGCACTTTACATTTCTTGATGTTAAATCTCATTTGGTTCCAATCCACCCAATTTGCCAGCCTGTCTAACTCTGGCTGTATCTGCAGCTTATCTTCAAGCGTGAACACGCTTCCCCATAACTTGGTGTCATTCGTGAACTTGGCTAATGAGTTCTTCACTTCCACATCCAAATAATTGATGAAGATGTTAAAAAGGACTGGACCAAGCACTGACCCCTGAGGGACACCACAGGCCACTTCTTGCCAAGATGACAGAGACCCATTCAGTAGAACTCTCTTGGTCCTAGCCCATAGCCAGCTTCCTACCCACCTAACTGTCTTGCAGTTAAGCCCACAATCTTCCGATTTTCTCATGAGAACATCATGGTATATCAGATCAAAAGCTTTTTGGAAGTCCAGGTACACAGTGTCAACCTCCTCTCTCTTATCCAGATGGTGAGTTACCTGATCATAAAAGGAGATGAGGTTGGTAAGACAAGACCTGCCTGCAACAAAGCCATGCTGGCTGTTGTTCAGAATCCTACCTTCTGCAAGCCTATTGCATATAGATTCCTTGATGAATTTTTCCAGGATTTTCCCTGGGTTCGAAGTTAGTCTAGTTGGCCTATAGTTACTCGGGTCCTCCCTCTTCCCCTTCTTGAAGATGGGCACAACATTGGCCCTCTTCCAGTCCTCAGGGACCTTTCTGGAGTGCCACGAGTTTTGGAAGAGCTTCACCTTGGGTTCCACTATGACTTGGGCCAGCTCTTTCAGGACCCTTGGATGAAGTTCATCCGGGCCTGCTGATTTATATATATATATACATTTTTTAATTGGTCACACACCAGTTCTATGGCAATAGTAGAAAGGCAGTCATTCCTACCCTTCTCCTTCCATACCCTATCTGGCATGTTTTTCCCCTTGGCCCTGTGAAAGACTGAAGCAAAGTAGTCATGAGTTCAGTTTTCTCCTGAGCGCTGGTAACTAGCTGTCCTGAGTTGTTCAGCAGTGGCCCCACACTCCCATTTATTTTCCTCCTGTTCCCTACATACCTAAAGAGGGATTTTTTGTTGTCCTTAATCCCCGTTGCTAATTTTAGTTCAGTTGCTGCCTTAGCCCTTCTAATCTGTTCCCTACAAGTGTGGGCCATTGTTGTATAGTCTTCTTTGGGGCATGCTCCAAGTTTCCATTCTTTGTACACCTCTTTCCTTTTTCTTAAGAGGACCATGATTTCCCTGTTTAGCCAAGAGGGCTTCCCAGCCCTTTTGCTACCTTTCCTCTGCATGGGAATGGATTTCCTTTGAGCTTCAAGGATCTTGTCCTTAAGGAATGACCACTCTTCATGCACTCCTTTTGTCTTTGGTCCCTGATCCTGTAGCACTTCCCCTACTAGTGACCTGAGCTTGTAGAAATTTGTATTTTTGAAGTCCAAAACTGTTATCTGGTTTGTCTGCCTTGCGACAGACAGTGAACGTGATGATTTCATGGTCGTTGTCACCCAGGCTCTATGTTTAAATCGGTCACCAGGTTGTCTCCTGTGGCCAGGACCAAGTCTAGAAGTGTGTTACCTCTGGTTGGCCCTCGCACCTCCTGAGTCAAAAAAAGCTCTTTGATGCAGGTCAGAAAGGAAAGTGACTGATCTGACTTAGCTGAGTGTTCCTCTCAAGAGATATCTAGGTAATTGAAGTCGCCCATGATGACCATGTCCCATGCACATGCGTCCTCAGTCAATGCACGGGTGAACTCTAGATTGAGTTCCTCCCCTTGGTTTGGTGGTCTGTAGCACACACATACAGTTAGGTCTCTCTCACCACCGCTTCCCCCCTCCACCCCTCCTGCAGTTTCACCCAGAAACTGTTTGTCCTTTGCTCTCTATCTACAAGTAATGAATGATGTTCACATTTCTATTTTTCACATGCTTTTTCTGTCTCAGGCTATATGATTGTAAATTCTTTGGGTGCAGCAACTCTTTCTCTTTTACTATTTGTACATGCTTAGTGGGGCCATAATTTGGGCTGATATCTTTAGCTGTCTATACATGTGCTCCAGGGTAGGGGGGTGGGGTGTTTTAATTAAAAGTGGTTCCTGGGCAGCTGCTCTAGTTACAACTTCGCAGCATCATGTGTATTAAGCCCTCACATGTTTAAAAATGGCCATGGGACGCCTTATCTAAACCTTGATCGATGAGGTTTAGATAAAGTGCCCCACGAACATTTAAAAATGTGGCTGGGCTTAATACATGTGATTCTGCAGTGACCCAGCAGCGTTCTCATTAGAACATGGAGCAGACTCGATTAATCTAATTAGAACATCAAGGAACTCATGTATAGGCAGCTTTTGGTACCAGTACAATACATATAGTAAAAGGTAGCAATTATTAGCACATGTATTAAATTCTATCACGTTTTCCAACCAGATTGGAAGTTTTCATAGATTTCATAGACATTAGGACTGGAGGGAACCTCGGAAGATCATTGAGTCCAGCCCCCTACCCCAGGGGCAGGAAGTCAGCAGGGATCTTAGGATCCCAGCAAGATAAATATCCAGATGTCTTTTGAAGGCGTTCAGAGTAGGTGCATGAACAAACTCTGGCAGCAATCTATTCCAAACCTTGGGGGCTCAGACAGTAAAGAAGTTCTTCCTTATGTCCAGCCTGAAACAGTCATGGAGGAGCTTGTGACCGTTCAACCTTGTCATTCCTTCCAGATCCTGGTAGCACCCCTGATGAACTTATATGTGGCCACCAGATCACCCCTGAGCCTGCGCTTTTCCAGGCTGAAGAGTCCCAGGGCTCTCAGCCTCTCTTCGTAAGGTCTGCTTTCCTGACCCCTGATCACATGTGTGGTTCTCCTCTGCACCCTCTCAAGATTGTCCACATCCTTTTTGAATTGTGGAGCCTAAAACTGGGCACAGCACTCCAGCTGTGGCCTCACCAAGGCCGAGTATGACAGGAGGATGACGTCCTGGGATTTACTCGAGAAGCATCTGTGGATGCAAGCAAGCGTTTTGCTTGCTTTACTAGCAGCAGTATCACACTGCAGGCTCACGTTCATCTTGTGGTCAATCATGACCCCCAAGTCCCTTTCATCCGTAGTGCTAGCCAGCGTGGCACTGCCGAGCCTATAATGATGGTGCAGGTTTTTCTTCCCAGGGTGGAGAACCTTGCATTTTTCAGTGTTAAACACCATCAGGTTCTCATCCGCCCGTTTCCTGAGCCTGTCAAGGTCACTCTGGGTCACCCTCCTGTCTTCAGGTGTGGATACTTTACCCCAGAGTTTGGTGTCATCGATAAACTTGGCCAGTCTGCTTCTGATACTAATGTCCACATCATTAATGAAGGTGTTAAATAGTATAGGCCCAAGGATAGAACCCTGGGGGACCCCACTCATCACAGTCACCATGATGATTGACTTCCATCAACCATCATCCTCTGGGTCCTACCATGGAGCCAATTCCCCAGCCAGCGGATTATGGTGTGGCCGAGGCCGCAGTTAGCCAGTTTTACTAAGAGGTGATCATGGGATACTAGATCAAAGGCTTTTTTAAAGTTAAGATATATGACATCAATCTCTTCTCCTTTGTCCAGGTGATAGGTCACTTGGTTGTAGAAGGAAATGAGACTGGTCAAGCAAGACCTACCCGAAACAAACCCATGCTGGCTATCCTTCAGGATGTTGCCATCAGCTACCCTGTTAAGATGGCCTCTTTGATAATCTTTTCTAAGATCTTCCCCGGGATACAGGTCAGGCTGATGGGCCTATAGTTTGCTGGATCCACTTTCCTCCCTTTCTTGAAGATAGGCACGACATTGGCCTTCTTCCAGTCATCGGGCACTTGACCAGAGCGCCTGGAGTTCTCGAAGATCCATGCCAGGAGCTGGGCTATGATGCTAGCCAACTCCTTGAGTACCCTGGGGTACAAACTGTCAGGGCTGGCTGACTTGAAGTTGTCTAGCCTTTCAAGGTGTTCCTTCATGAGGTCAGCATTGATGGAGGGTAAGGAATCTCCCTTACCCGGGCCTCCCTGTCCCGTAGTGGACAGGGGCATCCCAAGGGACTGATGAAAGACCAAGGCAAAGTACCCATTTAGCAAGTTGGCTTTTTCCTGGGTGTTGGTCGTCAGTTGTCCCATCTGGTTTAGCAGGGGTCCAATGTTGCCCTTGCTTTTCCTCTGGCTCCCCACATATCTAAAAAAGGACTTTTTGTTGTCCTTGATACATGTAGCTAGTTGGAGTTCCGTCGCAGCCTTGGCTTTCCTGCTTTGCTCCCTGCAGGTCCAGACCAGTGCAGAGTATTTCTCCTTAGAGGTGCATCCAGTCCTCCATCCTTTGTAGGTCTGTCTTTTTAGACGCAGAAGGTCTGCTAGTTCTGTGGAGAGCCAAGGGGGCTGCTGTGCCCTTTTGCTGCCTTTCCTCTGAGATGGGATAGACTTTGCTTGCGCTTCCAGGATCACTCCTTTGAGGAGCAACCACTCATCCTGAACTTCCCTCCCCTTTAGGTTGTGGCCCTTTAGGGCCTCCCTGATGAGCCTCCTGAGCTTGTCAAAGTCAGCTTTCCTGAAGTCGAGGACTTCTGTATTGCTGACTGTCTTGTCAGCTTTATGGTGGATGGTGAAGGTGATCAGCTCATGGTCACTGTCATCCAGCTTCCCTTCGATCATTAGGTCGCTGATTAGGTCGTCCCCCATTGCCAGAACCAGGTCAAGCAATGCTTTACCTCTCATCAGCCCATCAACTTCTTGCATCAGATAGAGCTCATCCACACACGAGAGAAAGCTTTGCAACCGCTCGGATTTGGCCGAGCGCTCTTCCCATGAGGTGTCTGGGTAGTTGAAGTCTCCCATGACAGCCATGCACCAGGAGCATGTGGCCTCAGCCAATTCCCTGATGAACTCCTGGTCAAGCTCTTGATCCTGGGTCGGAGGTCTTTAGTAGACTCCCACCATTGTGTCCCCTGCGCTGTGTTCCCCATGGATTTTAACCTAGAGGGTCTCTAGTCATCCACCCTGGGTGCCAATGTCAGCTTGCAGGGATGCGTAGCTTTTCTTGACATAGAGAGCTACGCCCCCAGCCCTTTGTCCACTCGATCTCTCCCCAGCTGTCTATACCTGTGGCCCAGTCATGGGTGGAGTCCCACCTGGTCTCCGTTATCTGTATGACATCATAGTTATTTGTGTTAAGCAGGAGGACAAGTTCCTTCCGTTTATTCCCCAAGCTCCTTGCATTTGTGTACAGGCAGGCAAGTGTCCCTCTGGGGGCCCATGCCTTGCCCACAGCTCACTCTAGGGCTGGGGCAGGGGGTGTTCCCTTAAGTGCCCTGGCCTGCTGGCTTTGCAAGGGTTGCTCAGCGGGCCAGCAGTGGCAGTAGTCCCCCCCATCCCCCGGCGGGCTTAGTTTAGTCAGCCAGTCTGGCTAAAAAGATGCTCCTCCCCAGCAGAGAGAGGTGGAGGCCTTCCCTTCCCAGTAGCTCACTGCCTCTCTCACCAAAGAGCAGACTGTGGTCAAGCCAAAGCCTTCCCGATGATACTGGCGCTGCAGTCTTTGGTTCACTACCTGTATCCTCCTCTCCCTCCTCAGCCCATAGCCCGAGACTGGGAGGATCGAAGAAAAGACCACCTGTGCCCCCAGACCCTTTAGCCCTGCTCCCAAATCCCTGTAGTGTTTCATGACCCAGGTGGGAGCTCTCCAAGCCGTGTCATTGGTGCCCACATGGATGAGGAGCATAAGGTATTGGTCAGTGGGCTGGAGAAGCTTAGGGATCTTCTCCACAATGTCTCGGATTCTGGCTCCCGGGAAGCAACAAACTTTCTGGGCTAAGGGGTCAGGGAGGCAGATTGCCCCCTCAGTCCCCCTCAGGATGGAGTCTCCCATGACAAACACTTTGCGTTTTGTCTTGAGGAGAGCGGGGGAAGTAGCTGCAGTTGAGCCTGTGTTGCCTGCGGGAGCTGGCAACTTAGCAGGCTCTGCTGGGGCCAGAAGAGGTTCGTACCTGTTGCTAAGCTCCAGCGAGGCAGGGACCTTGGTGCAGCAGGCCTTGGGGCCCTTGACCACCTTGGTCCAATCCCTTATCTGGACAGTCAGGGAGGTCCTTGAGTCCTCCCTTGTCCTGGAGGGAGACGGTGGTCTACCCTCTGCCTCCTAGGGGAGAAGGGCCTGGCAATAGGAGTCAGTTTCCTGCTCACGGTCCCTGATGGCACGCAGTCTCTGGACTGCGGTCTGGAGCTCCTCCTGTTGGCGTGCCAGAGACCCCAGAAGGGAGCAGACCTCACAAGAAGAGGTGGCCATGCTCCCGGGCCCCAGAGCCTGAAAAAGTGATAGGCAGCCCCCGCAGCCGAGAGCCAGGGGCTCCATCTGCATGGAGCCTGGAACCATGGGCTCCATCTGCGTGGAGGCCTCTGAGGCACCAGAGCGGGGGTGGCCCGCAGACCCCGAGGGGGCCCTTGGGGTGCGGCGCATGCCTATCCACAGCATGCCGCTAGTAGGCCAGCTGCAGCTGGGAATGCCTACCCTAGGGGGCTCACAGGCAGGGCCTCAGGCCCTCCCGCTCACCCTCCTGCGCAAACTCCCATGCTAACTCGCACGCCGGGCCCAGAAGCATGTCTGTTTGCGCGGCCTGTTTGCAAGGCTCCAGTCGCATGGCTCCCTGATGGGCTGTGTGAAGTAGGAGCCGGGCTGGGCGGGGCATGTCCCTCCCCGCCTCTGACTCAGCCGGCTCCCAGCTGGCTAAGTTGGCTAAGTCACACCCACCACAGGCCCGTGCTCACCTGTGGGCAGGCCAGGCTCGTCAGGAGTCCTGGGGGCTCTTCTGGGGGTCCCTGGGCTCACAGGGGCGCAGCAGGCTTACACCTGTGCATCTTGCACTGGAGCCAGGACCAGACATCGTTTTTGATACACTCTTAACTTAGTGAAGAATTCATGGCTTTTCAGTTTTGGTTTTTATTAAAAAATATATTTGAAACACTTTAAATAAGATATTTTAGCACTTAAACACTCTTGTTGTTTTTGGCAAGTTGTGTCTTCATTTTCTCTTGTAGGAGGAGCATTTAATATGAGGCAGATGAGGTCCCTCTTGTAAGGAAAGATACATGATTAGACAATTTGTTTCAACACTTGCTTGCAAGGCCAATAAAATGAGTGGCTGTAGTGCCAATTACTCTTGCAAATACTCTCTAAAAAGCTGATAACTTTTTTTCCCTTGCAAAGGTTAGTCCCCAGCCATAAGGCAAGTTTCTCTTGCATGTTCCTTTGCTGCACAGATTTAGAAAATGATCCCAAATCCTTGTGTAGACTGTGAGGGATTGCAGCTTTGAACTGCTGAATTGGAAAAGCTGTCACTGGAAGAGTGTATGTTCCAGTTCCAGTTACATGGGTTTTGAGTGGTATATATTCAGCCCTCAAATTGGGGTTTAGCATGGAAGACTGTTTCCATTCTGCTGATAATTATCATAGTTCGATTCACAAGGTTTTCTGTTTAAAAGCATGAAACAAGATTATAAAAATGTAAGAAAAATCATTAGTGTCTTCACAACTTTATTTTTTTTAAGTTGAGACAGTCATCCTAATTTGCTTCCTATAGAATGTGGAATAATTGGGAATTTTTCAAATGCACAACTGTTAGGCAAATAATCAAAATCATTGTGATCTTCAGGAAAGGTCTGAACAGTCCCCATGGCAGCTTGTCCTCTGACCCTGCACACATGCCTGCAGGACAACTTATTTTTCCTTTAGATGTACCCGTTGACAAAATATCACATGCCACTCTATTATTTGACTCCATCCCTTAACTAATTCCACGAGTTCTAGAGCAATGTAAGGCAGTGTAGTAGCTTATCTTGTATCTTGTTACTAGATGATACAGTGGCTGGAAAGGATGATCAAAGGGACTAGGGGCCAGAACATTACCCATGATATTGCTCTTACACAAAGCAGCTGCAGTGAAGGCTTAACTGGATGGTAGAGATTTTCCCCAGCAAGGAAGAATCCCAAGTGGTGTAAAAATACAGTAGTGCCTGCCATACATCCACTTTTTTAGACCAGGGCAGCAGCCACAGGTGCCACCTTTATGGAGAGCAAAAAAGCAGCTGTTGCTGTAGTGGTTGCTGGTCATATGGCGCTAAATGGCACAGCAGGAGCCCTGGGGCTGAAGACCAAGCTCCTGATAAGGACACATATTACATGCATGAAGGCCTTCAACCTCACCAGGCATCTGTATGATTTGGGACAACAAAGGGTCAATTCCCCTGGACATTGGCTTGCAGCCTGGCCCCATCCAGAGGTATACCACTATCAATGAAAACTTAACACTGAGGCAAAGGTTAATAAGAGAACACTATATACAGTAATAGACACAAGTAAGAATGAATGCAGGCCTGTCACCAGAGGTGGCAGCCAAGATCATTCTGAAGCTGACAGGCAAGATGGCCTGTCAGCCTGTCACTATTCCCTAGAGGATTTCCATCTTTTCTTCACTCTCAGTGAGTACTCAGTACTTCCAAAGGGGTGGGTGATACTTTACCATCCAAAGGTGTGCAGGTGAATACAGGTGAGTAGAGGATGGCTCTGTCTGTGAGTGTATATCTCCGTGAATGGGTGGAGTTCAGTTACACACTCCACTGTACATACTCCACTCAAGCAACTCTCATACTCATCACATAGACGAGCAGGTTTCACACCACACGTTCATCAAGTGACTCAGTTTCTCACAAGCTTTCAGTCCCAGTTGGACACAACGCACACTGACTCCAACTCAGTCACTCTCCCAGGCGAGCATCCTGCCACCACACAGGCTCACGACACACACAGACTCAATCACTTCCCCTCTAGGTCCCACTCCATCTGCATGGGATGCTCCAGCATCTCGGTGTTCATGAGCCGCACCTGGTACCTTGAGGTACATAGAAAAAACATATAAAGCTGTGTCTGTGGTCGAATTGTCAAATCTCTGCGAATCAATTCGGAGACTTCTGATTCAATTTGGAGAGATTAAAGGGTCTCCTGATTTGATTCGGATTCAGCGATTCGGCCGCAAATTGAGCTGAATCTCCTTCGAATTGAATCAGTGACTGAAGCTTCGCACAGCCCTAATGCTTGACCACCCTCATAGGTAGAAAGCTCCTCCTTATCTCCAGCTGAAATTTCCCCCGCTGACATGATGCTAGCTACTGCACTCCTTCATGTGGCATCCACTAGAAATTGGTATGCCATAGCCACACAGACCCAAGGGGCTGATAGTCTTACATGGGGCTTTGACCTTTTCTGTCTTGTGGTATGTGACGGAGGAAGGGAGGAATCCTGTAGTGTCCCTCTGCGTTGGTGATCTCTATCTGCTGGAGCAGTCTCTTGGGCTAAGTACAGACAGTCAAAAAGCCTGAGGCAAAATCAGTTTGGTCTACACAGCTTTCTCTAAACTGGAGATTGGACTGTTACTGAACAGAATACATGTTCACTCATGGATTGGCCAAGGAGAGGGAGAGGGTGTAAACCCCCTCCCTGGCCCCAGGTCCCAGGCCCCAGCCAGGGCTTGCCTGGGGGGTGAGAGGCAAGCCCCTGCCCAGCTTTTGCCCCATCTCGTTACTCATTCTAGGGGAGAGGGGGCATGGCCACACCCCAGCCCAGGGCTTGCATGCTCAGGTGGGAAGGGAGTGGGGCTTAATCCCCCTTCCTCCCTGCCTCAGCATGTCAGCCTGGGGTCGGGGCATGGCCATGCCCACCCCCCCTTTCTGCTCGAGCACAGGAGTAAACCAAGGCTGCCCTCTCACCACCTCAAGTGGAGAGCAGGGAGGGCTTAAGCATGGCAGGATCTGCATCCCCCTCCAGCACAAGCCCCAGACAGAAGTGCAGTTTCCTGCTGTAACTGAGAATGCTTTGCAGGAAGCTTTCTGAGTTACAACGATCCCTGGTACCATCCTTCCCTCTCTGCCTCAGCCTGTGAGCCCCCAGCTTGGGCAAGGACACACCCCTACTCTCATCTTGAGCAGGGGGTGGGTGCCTGGCAGGGTCCCCTGCCCTCCCCTGAGGCAGATTTGGGTTGTGGTCCTGTGCAGCCATGCAGGGCCTCCACCTCAGCCTGCAAGCCCCTGGCCAATGTGTGGCTACGTCCCCCACTCTCTGTTCGAGGGAGTGCAAAACCCTGGCAGGGACTGACCCTCACTGTTGGGGAGTGGGGAACAGAAGCATGGCAGGGGCTGCTCCCCCAGGCAGATCAGGGATGGGGTCCCATGCAGGCCAGAAAAAGGGGTTTAAAGACCCCCTTCCCCTGGCCTCAGCATGCTGGCCTTGGGTTGGGGCCTGGCCATACCCCTTCTGCTCGAGCAGGGAGGGGAGGAAAGACTTGGAGGACTTCTCTCCTCTCTTGCCTTTGGTAGTTGCAGGGAGATGTGCCCTAAAGAGAAGGCCTGGTCAGTGTGTTGCTAATGGGCTGAAAGGAGAATGCGCCAAGGGTCTCATGAAGACAGAAGAAATGGTATGTATAGCAATAATGTTGAAAAGAACTGCTATACCCCAAATGATTTGCCAATATGTTCTATTTATCTGAAATTGCATGGAGGTTTTGGGGGAGCCCGAATCAAGGTAGATTTTTAGTTAGCCCTATCTTTCTAGTTCCTAACACTGATGAGCAGGGATCCGGATTTTCTGTTTCCCACAGAAAAATGGAGAAAACCACAGATTTTACCCTTTACCTGAGAAAAATGCAGATTTCTCATATTACTGGAGAAACCTGTGGATTTTGCAGTTTTGCAGATCTCTCTGCAGGCGGGCGGAGTTCCAGACTGCAGGGGGCTGGGAGGGAGCGGGAGGAGGGTGGTCAGGCAGCGGATGCCATGTGCATGTATATGCACATGGCTGCCAGGCAGCCTGGAGTGCAGCTCCCACAGGTAAGTGCTGGGGAAGCGGGATTCAAGCCCCCATAGAGGGGAGGGAGGGAGGGAGAGACTTGGACAGCGCTGGGGCTGCTGCCCAGCTGGGTGGTGCATGGCGTTTGGGGTCCAAGGCCACAATGCGTGGCTGCAGGGCCCCAGTGGGAAGTGGGATGGGGTGTAGCAGGCAGGCACCAGGCAGCAGCAGAGGGAGGGTGGGGACACCAGGCTCCACTCTGCTTCAGCAGGCCCCGTCTCCTGCCAGGGGGCAGGGAGCTGTGGACCTGGGTTCCTGGCTCCATAGTCCTGGCAGCTGGTGGGGGGGTTGTGGGGGGCAGTGAGGGGGCCTTTCATTTTAATCATGGTCTTTGGGGTTTTTATCAGAGAGTTTGTCATTTTTTATCAGAGAAAACCAGGATCTCTGGTGATGAGTCTTTTGTCACACAAGAAAGTTACCAGATGCTGGGTTTTCCTGTAGTGATGTTATAGCTTCAGAAAACACCTTGCTGGGGTCGTTTGACCCCAGTGCTCTTTGCTGCCATGGCAGGGGGTTGGACTTGATGATCTGTCACGGTCCCTTCCGACCCTACGAACTATGAAATTATGAAACTATGAAACCCCAATGACTGGCATTGTGATATTCTCAGGGATTGGTTTTGTGGGAAGGGCACAGCAGTAATTAACTGACAGTTCAGCATTGCTGCTGTAACGGTTATTCTGGCCCACGGCTGCTTATCAGTCTCATTACTAATGTTAAAGACTATCAATACAAATTAAAGAGAAGGCTCCCCCAGAAATGCAACAGGAGAATTTACACTTTGTGTTTCTGCTGTTAGTGAGGTAGTTGCAGGTGGATGGAACTAGAATGAAAGGCAACAACTTGCATTCCTGTGTATCCACAGCCACTTCTAGTGTGGTTGAAGGCAGGTCGTGCCCCTTCTGCATGCCTCAGCTAAGATTGAGACCACCTCCATATATGAGTTTGCTCTGCACTTGTCTCCCTTCCCTGGCCTTCATAGTGAGTCCACAACACAGGAGAATCATGTTTATGATCTGAACTCTTAGAACTGGGATTAGACCCTAAACTCTTTTCACATGGGTCACCAAACCAGGGCACGCCAATCGGGGGCCAGTAACTTTCAGTTACATGTAACCCTTTTTGAAGTAGAGAAACACAGAAGACACGACTGTTGGTTGCACCTTCCCATCTTGCATATACTGAGATGAGTGAGACTGGCAAAAAATAGTAGCTGCTCTTCTAAGTCTCTTAGCTATTTATGACATCCTTTTGAAGTATAATAAGTGTGGCTGTGTGTTCTCTTGATGGAGCCAATCCTTTCTCTTTCCCCATTTCCTTTCTGCTGTTAATCTGGTAAGTGACCACTTATCATACTTATTATCTTTGTAACTGAAACTTGAGAGAGCCTGTGGCAGGTAAACCTTTGTAATGTGGTGCTTTTTCTGATTTCTTACCTTAGCCACAAAACCACAAAACCCCCAAACCACCCTGTCCTCATAATATCAGCATCAACAGCAAAGCCCAAACAAAGTAAATCATTGGAAGTCTCATGCTAACATGCATTTTATTGTTGTTTGCAGGCTTGTCTCCTGACTAGTTCTCAGCACAGAGAGAACTGGGAGGAGGGAGAGGGGGAATGTAGAGATAGAGAGAGTTGTTCCAACATATTTTAACATATGTGCTTTGGGCCTTTTGGTGGACCCCCTCTTGGGAAGAGGGGAAGGAGCATGCCCCAAGCAGTTGGTTGGCTTTGCTTGTTTCTATAGCAGCCTGAATGAGAAAAAAACCCTCATGTTTCAACACTAATATATTTTTAAAAAGCTAACAATTACAGGGAGAGTCTTTTTTATTATTATTAAAGAAATTGCATTAAAGATGAATGAGCATATATTGAAATAATTATATTTTAAGGTGTGTAACATTAAAAGATACTGAATGGAATATCGACTGTTTTGTAGTAATAGTAATAATGAGATTTCTGTCACCTAATCTTACAATAATTGGGTTATTACTATGCAAATTAAGGTATTACTTTAAAAAAATAAGGAGGTAAGGTAGATCCTTGAGGCAGCAATTTATCTATCCTTAAAGCTACGCTGCCAATTCTCTTTAGGCTGAAGATCCTTTTTTAAACAATTTGGAGATGCTAATTTCATTATTATTATTATTATTATTTTTTACCTACATTCCCACTATAATATTGTTTTATTTTCCCCAAGTAGCAAATCAGTAGTGGCTGATTTTCTACGTTGTATTTTCTTGTGGAATCCTTTAGAAATAATTAGACCAAATAACTATGGTTATTATTTTTTTTGCTTGTTCTTTTACCCCATCTTCCTCCAAATAAGTAATGGTTTGCGTACTTTGCTACAGATTCATGTTGGAGGACTGTGGAGGGAGGGGAGAATACATTAATTAATTAAACTCTTCTTTATGAATTTTCCAGCAGATGCTTATAGAGTTTTTTCTGAATATTAGTTATTGCAAAAATATTTTCAGATTTATTAATATCCTCAAAGTAGTCTGTGCATTCAATAGGCAAAATTTCAAGTTTAGCCTCTGGTTAGGTTTGATTGGTTGTAAAGTTTGTGTGGTATTGTTCTGTTTTCTGATCAGTTAAGAGTAACACTTTCATTGATCTAGCAGCAGGTAGGGCAGGGTGGCACCTTAGAGACTAACTGGTTCAAAAAGGCATAAGGTTTCCTAGGTGACAGCCTACTTCATCAGATGCTTAGTCAAAGTAGATTGTTGCTTACTATGATATCTATCTATCTATCTATCTATCTATCTATCTATCTATCGAGATAAATATCTATAGATATATAGAGATGGATATCTAATGTTATATAGATATCTATCTATATATATCATAGTAGGCAACAACCTACTTTGACTAAGCATCTGATGAAGTAGACTGTCACCTATATATATGATATATATGATATATATAATATGGTGTTTCAGTTAAATCATGGAAAAATGTGGATTTGGGGTTACTTTTTTTTTTAACTGAAAATTGGGTATTTTTTTAAATCAGAGAAAACCAGGATCCCTGCTTATGAGTTATAAATAACTATACACTGTTGTTCCATCCATCTTATCATCACATAATCCTTCCCTCTGGTCCTCTGCTCAGCTAGATTCGAATCTTGTTTGCTTCAATCTTGCAACAGCTCTCTCCTCTTCTGGGCAGGCTCTGTTTGCACTCCAACTACTGTCTCATTGTTGGTTTTAACATTTTGTGATGTTTTCTAAAAATGTGCCACCTCAGCTTCTAGAGAGTGGTATGATCTTATGGAAAGGGTACAGTCCTGGAACTGGACAGTTCTCTCCTCATCTCTGACATCAGTTCCCCTTGGGGCTTTGTGCAAATGATTGGGCTCTCCTCTTGTTTTCCCTTCTGTACAATTGGGACATCAATATATGTAGTACTTATCTGTGTCAGCCATAATTTTATATGCAAGTGTTACCTCAGCGGTAGTATTTACCTTCCAGGACATAATAAGGATAAATTAGTTGGTTAGTTAAAATAAATTACGTAATCACAGTTTTAAAAGCTTTTTGGTTTATTAATTAATAGCATTATATTTATTAATAATGCTCTGTAATTACCCTGAAATATACTTTGGTAAGTCTTTGTATTTTGCAACCGACCGTGAAGTGTTTTGTGACACTTGTGGTATGAAAGCTGCTGTGCAGAAACAAAGACAGCAGTTGTGAGTTGTCTGTATGAGGCGGGAGGGAATGTGGCCCCCTAATTTATGTGATGAATGTTACTGGGAGCCCATGCCTCTTGTCACTGGAACGCTCTTGGAGTCTGTGATTTGAAAATGAGTTGCCAAGAAGAAAGCCAGGTGAATGCTTTGAACTTCCTCACCATCCTTGAGCATAAATACAATTTATTACTAATTAAGACTAATCTCCCATCAAAAGTATATACCAGGGTATCTGCCAGCCATCTAAGAGAGTTGAATAACATGTTTTAGATTCACAAAGAAATGGATAATGGTGCCTGCTTCAGTGCTAGTTAAAATGTGTCACACTCTTTTAACTGCGAACAGTTGATATTAAGATTCATGTATTAACATATTAAACCCTAATTTTAATAGAAATGTTGTATTCATCTTCACCACTCCCCCTCTGATATATGTAGTTTTACAGATGAGGAGCTGTGAGATGAAGGCCTGGTTCCTCAAGTGGCACCTATGCCTTTCTGACATCAGTTGATTCCAATAGTAGTTTGGTGCCCTAAATCTTTTTGAGGCCCTAGCCCCCAGTGACTTGAAAAAGAATCCTGGCACAAGAGGGAACTCAACCCAGATTTTCCAAGTCTTACCCTTGGACTCCAACCACTGGACTCTTTTCAATAATGAAAGCTGTGGAACTTTAGATGCAGATGAGATCAAAATCTGTGCTAATAATTATCTGCTAACCATAGTCACTTGTCCTCATGGACAATTACATTTTAATCTTCCATTCCAGAACTTTCCAATTGGTGCCCCACAAGCTGCATGTGGCCCCTGAAGGGTTAGCATATGCCCATAGGTTCTTGCTTGGCCATCATTTCCCCCCATAGTTGCTTCTGCTATGGCAGCTGAGAGGGGAGGCTGGAGTGCCCAAGCAACAAATGTAGTAAAGAAGTTGAGCTGGGCTGCCTGCGCTGCAGGTGGGTGGTGCTTGTCACCAGGAGGGTGGGGGGCTGGTGCTGTACGTGGGTTGGGGAGTTGCTGAGCTGCATGTATAGCATGTATGTCTGGGGGTGGGGGGGAACTGAGCTGCCTAGTTCCCCCCTTTTCTCAGCTGTATACACTGTACATGCAGCACCCCACTACTGGCCATGTGGAGGGGCCAGTTTGCCTGTGCTGCAGGGGGCTGGGAAGGGACTACCTTTGTGGTGCATGCAGCTGAGAGGTTGGGGAGTTGAGTTGCCTGGGCTATGCTAGCAGCAGTTGGGGCAGTGGTGCTGAGCAGTCTACGTGGTGAAGAGCACCCGGCAGGGGAGTACCCGCTTACACAGCGTGCAGCCCCTAAGTCTGTGGCCTGGGTGGTGTTCAGCCCCCACCTGCCCAGAAGTTGGACAGCCCTGTCCTGTACTAATTGTGCCAGGATACTTTTGTTTACTACAAAAGTCCCTTCTTTTTTTTATTAAAAGTCTCTGCTGTGTTTGGTGCATCATAAAGAAAAATTATCTACTTGGGATCTAAATGAGACCATGGATCTTATGGACCTGAGTTTGTATTCAAACTTGAATGTAGCAATCAGGAAGAAGCTGTTTAGCTGAGTGAACCTGGACAATACAGTTGTGATCTTCCTGTGGAAGATTTGGAACTGTGGTTCAGTTCCAAATCCTAACACATACATTGTTATATGTTACCTAGTCGCTGCCTCTATAACTATATCCACCACAGTGGAGATTAACAGGACATCCAAAGGAACAAACTGAATGATTTCTTCCTAACAAGTATAATTTAACATGGACAGTCGCTATTAAGAAGCCTAAGCTACACATTTTATTTTTAAGGAGAGGCATGGGTATATAGACTGCACAAATAAAATATGACTCAAACTTCTTCCCAAAATTTACTATGAAAAAGTTTGAAGTTCAAAAGTGGGTTTTTTTGGTTTCATTTTGTTCTGTTCTTTAAGAATTTGGTTTCAATCACAGTGTACTGGTGAGCACAGCTCAAGTGGAAATGGCCAGAAAACTGCATGGTATCTGAAAGATTTCTAGCTTGACTGGCAATCTAGTGTGAAAGTCTGTTCCATAAATCTCCAGCTCCCATTTTCCAAAATGGAAAGTCCCAAACCATTTAGATACAATGTTTTTGTGAAGATTAACTTTTCATGTGACTATCTTAACGAATATTTCAAACTTGGTTAAGTTTGTCTTTTCCTGGTAATGGTTAAGGCTTGAGAGAAGAACAGACTCCTAAGTAAGTTGGGAAATGCATGGATTTTATAAATGAGCAAATGAAGTTTTACTTAAAAAGTTAACCTGGAGTGTTCATAGCTGTGTTCTGCATTTTAATAAGGACTGCTAGGATTCTGTGCTCTGTAGAAGATACAAGGGAACACTAAGCTCCACAGGAACAGTTCAGACATCCAATATGTATGTGTTGTGGTATATACCAAAAGCAATGGAGTAATGAAAGTGTAGTACCAAGTTAATTTTCCACTATTACCTGTTATTATTCTGACCTGGGTCTCGATTTCTTAGAGCTTCTTGCAAAGTAACTTTCAAGTCTCATCTTGTATTTGATCGAGTTTCTCTCAGTTCCTATA